>NC_034181.2:76675686-76820686 GCF_002021735.2 Oncorhynchus kisutch | reverse complement strand
TCACTGAACCTCCATATTGTACGTGGAGGGAACGGTCTATAGAGGTCACTGAACCTCCATATTGTACGTGGAGGGAGCAGTCTCTAGAGGTCACTGAACCTCCATATTGTACGTGGAGGGAGCGGTCTCTAGAGGTCACTGAACCTCCATATTGTACGTGGAGGGAGCAGTCTCTAGAGGTCACTGAACCTCCATATTGTATGTGCAGGGAGCGTCCTCTAGAGGTCACTGAACCTCCATATTGTACGTGGAGGGAGCGGTCTCTAGAGGTCACTGAACCTCCATATTGTACGTGGAGGGAGCGGTCTCTAGAGGTCACTGAACCTCCATATTGTACGTGGAGGGAGCGGTCTCTAGAGGTCACTGAACCTCCATATTGTACGTGCAGAGAGCAGTCTCTAGAGGTCACTGAACCTCCATATTGTACGTGGAGGGAGCGGTCTCTAGAGTCAACTGAACCTCCATATTGTACGTGGAGGGAGCGGTCTCTAGAGGTCACTGAACCTCCATATTGTACGTGGAGGGAACGGTCTATAGAGGTCACTGAACCTCCATATTGTACGTGGAGGGAGCAGTCTCTAGAGGTCACTGAACCTCCATATTGTACGTGGAGGGAGCGGTCTCTAGAGGTCACTGAACCTCCATATTGTACGTGGAGGGAGCAGTCTCTAGAGGTCACTGAACCTCCATATTGTATGTGCAGGGAGCGGTCTCTAGAGGTCACTGAACCTCCATATTGTACGTGGAGGGAGCGGTCTCTAGAGGTCACTGAACCTCCATATTGTACGTGGAGGGAGCAGTCTCTAGAGGTCACTGAACCTCCATATTGTACGTGGAGGGAGCAGTCTCTAGAGGTCACTGAACCTCCATATTGTACGTGGAGGGAGCAGTCTCTAGAGGTCACTGAACCTCCATATTGTACGTGGAGGGAGCAGTCTCTAGAGGTCACTGAACCTCCATATTGTACGTGGAGGGAGCGGTCTCTAGAGGTCACTGAACCTCCATATTGTACGTGGAGGGAGCAGTCTCTAGAGGTCACTGAACCTCCATATTGTATGTGCAGGGAGCGTCCTCTAGAGGTCACTGAACCTCCATATTGTACGTGGAGGGAGCGGTCTCTAGAGGTCACTGAACCTCCATATTGTACGTGGAGGGAGCGGTCTCTAGAGGTCACTGAACCTCCATATTGTACGTGGAGGGAGCGGTCTCTAGAGGTCACTGAACCTCCATATTGTACGTGCAGAGAGCAGTCTCTAGAGGTCACTGAACCTCCATATTGTACGTGGAGGGAGCGGTCTCTAGAGTCAACTGAACCTCCATATTGTACGTGGAGGGAGCGGTCTCTAGAGGTCACTGAACCTCCATATTGTACGTGGAGGGAACGGTCTATAGAGGTCACTGAACCTCCATATTGTACGTGGAGGGAGCAGTCTCTAGAGGTCACTGAACCTCCATATTGTACGTGGAGGGAGCAGTCTCTAGAGGTCACTGAACCTCCATATTGTACGTGGAGGGAGCGGTCTCTAGAGGTCACTGAACCTCCATATTGTACGTGGAGGGAGCAGTCTCTAGAGGTCACTGAACCTCCATATTGTATGTGCAGGGAGCGGTCTCTAGAGGTCACTGAACCTCCATATTGTACGTGGAGGGAGCGGTCTCTAGAGGTCACTGAACCTTCATATTGTACGTGGAGTGAACGGTCTCTAGAGGTCACTGGACCCCCATATTGTACGTGGAGGGAGCGGTCTCTAGAGGTCACTGAACCACCATATTGTACGTGGAGGGAACGGTCTCTAGAGGTCACTGAACCTCCATATTGTACGTGGAGGGAGCGGTCTCTATAGGTCACTGAACCTCCATATTGTACGTGGAGGGAGCGGTCTCTAGAGGTCACTGAACCTCCATATTGTACGTGGAGGGAGCAGTCTCTAGAGGTCACTGAACCTCCATATTGTACGTGGAGGGAGCAGTCTCTAGAGGTCACTGGAGTTCCATGGGTGACAGACAGAGCTGGGGCCGCCACAGCCAGCACACCACACACCGCACACACACACACTCTAACACGGCCACTTAGACAATAGAGAGGGATGAGGGGAGAGGGGAAAAGAGGAGAAAAAAAGAGAGCCAATGTGTTTCCACAAAACACTGTCAAGTGGTGGCCACTGGCCAGCCATGCAGATCACACTCCCCCACCCTCTGACCTTGTCACCAGATTCAGGGGAGAAGCTGCTCCTGAGATCAGTGGAATCTAAATGAACTAGTGCTGCTTGGGTTGAACGGTGGAGGTTTTTACACACCTAGAATGCACCTGGCTCCAGCTCAGGTCTCAATGAGAGAAGGGTGAGGTTGGAAGGGAATTTGTAACCAGTCTCACTGCTTCAGGATCAGTGGTGTGGGTTCATGAAGCTCATGTTAAGAGGCACATTGGAAGAGGAAGTCAGCTGGCTTTTTATTGTAACACTGTCTTTTCCTCTGCGGCAGGCAGCTGAATTTCTCACTCTTACCATTGCACTTTCATGGACTTTTTTTAGGTACAATATTTCTTTAGAATTATACACCCATTGACAGTTCACAAGAGGTAAATGAAAGATCTTTAAAATACAAAAGTAGTCTCATCCATCCACCCATCCCTCAATTTTGTCGTGTTTTTTCAAAACTCTATTTTAATCTGGTACAGTAGTTTAAAAAAGGAGAACATGAATCCAGCAGATCCTGCAGCCAACCAGAGCTTCTCCAGTTTCCCACTAATTCTATTACGATGGAGTTATTTTTAAAAGTCCCTTTTCTAAACATTTACTGTCAGGAGAACACTGTGAGCTGCTGTTCCTCATGCTTTGTTTGTGTTGTGGTTGCGTTGGGGTTGAACCCAGAACCCGCCTGCCTCCAGTAAGCTAGTGGAGGATACACGGACCGCCATGCCAGGATTAAAATTAGTAACAAATTTAATATGTTCTGCGCTGGCATCGGAGGGGCCTCGGCACTGTGCAAAAATGTGCCGATAGATTGTCGTGGGGTCTCTTTGGAAGACCACAATGACTGAAGCAGAAAGTCAATTGAAAGACAGGAAAAAAGAGCAGTGAAATGCAGAGCAGATGTCATCCAAAGAGAGAGAGAGAGAGAAGGGGGGGGGGGGGCAGTGGGACTATAGCTAACCCAGGACCACCAACACAATACAAGCTGTCTGAGCCTCAGATCACACAATATACTCCTTCCTCACTTGGAAGAGAAGAAGTGAACACGTCCCCATTTCATTCTCCAAGCTCGTTTTCCTCTCCCCCTATCCCCCTTATCCCAACGGCAAGACCACAACCCCATCTACCCCAAACTATTAGCATGACCTAAATGACAGAACCATGCTCCTATTAATGACATAATAGCTGGGAAATATGATTTATGACTTTAATTTTAAGGATCACTATCCACCATAACTCCTAATAGAGGGGAAATGTGTGTTTTCAGTAACGCGGCCCTCCCATAACGCCGTATAGGCTGTTAAAGCATGGACAAAAAACCTATTGGTGCAATAAATCTACATTTCAAACTAGACATCTTTAAACACACAGCGAGATTACCGAAGGACCAACTGTGGATGAGAGAAATGAAACAGAGGGATTAGATGTTACTCTGGCTTTGATGTTAAGTCAATAAGTTTGGTTTAATACTGTTTAAGTAATTAATTTGTATTAATCATTAATCATTATTCATTTGGGGCGGCAGGTAGCCTAGTGGTTAGAGTGTTGGACTAGTAACCGGGAAGTATCTCCATACTGACAAGGTAAAAATCTGTCATTCTGCTCCTGAACAAGGAAGTTAACCCAGTGTTCCTAGGCCGTCAATGAAAATAAGAATTTGTTCTTAACTGATTTGCCTAGTTAAACTAAATATAAATATAGTGCTTTATTTTCAGATGTCTTGTTTCTTTTTTGTTCTGTGTACAATTTTGCCCAAATCATCCTCTTCTGTTTATAAAACATATCAGATATATGCATGAGTTTTCTTTTGAGTTCATAGTGTGAGTAAGTGAGAATTGAGTGAATGTATTTAATGTTTGTAGGGAATGATTCGATGATATTTGAATTTGGATTTTGTTAGTAGTAGATCTGTTACCAAAACCTTTTGAGGTGATCAAACTCAAACATTTATCTTTCATCCTCAGCCCCTGTATGTTTTATAGCCCAGCAAAGCGTAAAGGTTTTCTTATCTGTGCTGAAGTTTTATTTGGAAATACATATTCTAGCATGTTCTGACTGACAGAGACTACACGTTAAGAAATCCCTGTCTCAAATTTCATCATAAGAACATATGTTTGCCTTGATCAACTATGTTATCCACATATTTCTTCAAAACGCTCCTCTGTGTGTTTGTACTGTGTGTCTTATCCTTTGCTAGTACTTCTGAGGGAGAGAGCAGGTCATTTGTAGTGTAGTTCTCACGCTGACCAGTAGAGGGAGATCATTGATTTATTTCTGCCTTCTAACACAGAAAGGCAGCAGCATTTGCCTTGTGCCTTCTGATAGCCTAGTCCTTCCTTGATTATGAATAATTCCAAAGAAATGTGTCCCTTAATATTCTTAGACAACCACATGAAGGGGCACAGTGGGTCTTTGAAGGCTCATTGATAATGGAGGAGATAATGATGTGTTACTGTTCCTTCCAGGACCAGATTCCCCAGGAACAAGTCATGAGCGCTGATTAAAAGTGACTTTACGTCAGGCCGTAAATATTTGTCAGCCACCTTTGAAAGGCAGGCGAGCCGTGGCTTTTTCTTCTCTGCTCACTTACCACATGAAGGTGCAAATGGAAACGCTTAGAGGTTGGGAGCCGCATCAGTCATAGCTGGAATAAGACGGCCAATAAAAAAGGAGGTGTAATTATGCTGCTCCGTCATTGGACGCAGCCCCGGGGTCCTTTTGGGCCTGTTTAGCTGTGTGTGCTGAGAGAGAGGGAGAGAGAGAGAGAGAAAATCCCACCCGCGAATAATGGGACCTGATTTTTATGAGGAGCTGAGGCTGTGTTTAAGAGCGAACTCTGACAATGTGTGGTCTGTCTGTATGTCACCTCCCTCCCTCCTCCTCCCTCTCTTCTCCCCCTCTCCTCCCCCCTAGGCCCCAGCAGTGTGTGTGTGAGGAGCTAGCTGTTTACCTTGCTCCTTTAGAATGTGCAGCGTGTCGTGACTTCTTGTCTTAGATGCCTCTCAGGGCTGGAGGAGTGGATGGTTCCAACACTGCGTCATGACTACAGGCATGCTACCATGACAACGCCTGATTATTTTTCTTCCACTGTGGTTGTTGTTGTTGTTGTTGTTGAGAGGTTGTTTAGTATTTCTTCCTCTGTGAGAACCCTGGTTTTTGTGTGGTAGCTGCAAGCAGTGATGTTTTTCCGTGCTGATGGCCCGATGATAATTTTAGAAGTCAAAGTCAAAGGCACCTACTTATTTAACATAATATGCTTGAAGATTACTACCACAGTTTCCTCCTTTCCAGCCAATAGCAAACCAAATGTGCCAATGATTGTAGTATCTCTCAGCTATCTGATATGTAGAATAATCAAACGTACCAACAGTAGCATTGCTAGAATAGATAAGGAATCCCCACCTGAGCAGAGTGTATTTCCACTCCATTAGTTTTGTTTGGGATGTAGGAAGGTGGGGGGAATAAGGAGGTTGACTGACGGTCACAGCAGGGCCGTGTTACAGTATGTTTTCAACACGCTCCTCTCCTCTGTCTCGGCTTGGGGCCTGCCTCTCTGTGTACTATTATTTGTATCCTGTTAATACCTTGTTAGTGTACCCCTGTATAACCTTAATTGTCTCATCTCCTCTGTACATTGTTTTGTGTCTGTTCCTGGCAGGCTTTACCATGGTGTACTAGATATGAGACAACGAGGGGGCTTTCTCCGGAGTCGTAGGAGCACAGAGACATAGTATTGGGATTGTGCTGAGAGCTGTGACATGATACACCCTGCGTGCTAGTCAAATGGAGACTCAACAGCAGGCCTTCAAGCCCAACAGATGACTGACATAAAGGAGAAGAAAACAGAAGTAGAGGGGGAGATTAAATAAGAGATGGGGGGATTATTGAAAGGCATTAAAATGACATAGAAGATTATTCCAACATCGGCAGGCAGCAGCCAGCTAGAGACAGTCTGCTCAAGGTCACCAACTGGCTGAGAATTGCCACTTCAGCAGACAAACAGAAAAGAACATCAAGACAACAGGAAGGAGACAAACATAAAAGAACAAGACAACAGGAAGGAGACAAACATAAAAGAACAAGACAACAGGAAGGAGACAAACAGAAAAGAACAAGACAACAGGAAGGAGACAAACAGAAAAGAACAAGACAACAGGAAGGAGACAAACAGAAAAGAACAAGACAACAGGAAGGAGACAAACAGAAAAGTACAACAAGACAACAGGAAGGAGACAAACAGAAAAGAACATCAAGACAACAGGAAGGAGACAAACAGAAAAGAACATCAAGACAACAGGAAGGAGAGAAACAGAAAAGAACAACAAGACAACAGGAAGGAGACAAACAGAAAAGAACAACAAGACAACAGGAAGGAGACAAACAGAAAAGAACATCAAGACAACAGGAAGGAGACAAACAGAAAAGAACAACAAGACAACAGGAAGGAGAAAGAGACTCTGGCTATGTCCCAAATAGCAGCCTATTCCATATATAGTGCACTCTATTGCCTATATAGGGCCCATAGGTCTGTGGTCAAAAGCAGTTCCCTACATAGGGAGTAGGGTGCCATTAGGGACTAAGACTGTGTTTGAAGCAGGTACAATGTGGCGATTCAGCCTCTCCAAATGAGAGATTATCTTGTTCTTGTTCTGTCCCTCCATGGGGTTCTCTTTTCCAATGTTCCCCCTTTGTGTTCTTCTCATATCTTGTGATTGGGACTTCTTGACTGTTTCTATTATCGTATGTAGTCCATCACCAGTGCAGCCTTTCAACACATTACAGTGTGACATTTGAGAACCTTGCAGACGTGGCCATATAGAACCATCTAGAGTGTGAGAATGATTTAAGAACGTGTTTAAAACAGACCCTTTAGGTGCTGTAGTTTAATACCACTATAAAACAATGTTTCTCTTGTGCATAAAGATCCCAATTCCCAGTTTACATCTAGGCCATTCTTTGTAGCCCAGCCGGGCCCTGTCATTGCGTCAGTATGCAACACAGGCATTCAGAGTTATGAAAGCACCGTTATTAGGCCTAGTTACAGGGTGACCCTCCACATAGTATCACTGTTCTCCCATTCACAATGACCCAGAAGCTGGATAGCTGAACTGAGCTGAGAGATGAGAGATGAGAGGACGAACAGGGCCTACTGTATTGTACCCAGCCACAGAGGAGGCCTATATTCCTATAGAGTTACACTATGTGTCAGGTCAGAGGACTCTTCAAACCCCTGTTCCCGGTCTCAGAGGGGAGGCCAAGCGGAAGGCCACCAGACCTGAGGACCCTGGGTAAGTTCCATATGACACTCCATTTGGGACACAGAGCCTGTCCCTGGGAACCTACTGTATTGGCATAACCCTTTTGCCAAGTTCCATTTGGTTAAATTAGGATCAGAACAAGGACACTGAAGAAGGGGGCAGAGGGGTGTCCTAGTAGGCCAGTGTACCCAAAGGACAGCCCTGGGTCTGACGATGGTGGAGTGGATCAGAGGAGAGGATCAGAGGTCTCTGTTGCCTGAGTTTTAGACCGGCATGGAGCAGTGGGTAGTGAGTGGACGTGGGCCAGGAGAGGTGCAGGTCACCCAGGGGGCATAGGATGCAGCAGGGGTCGTGATGCAACGTCTATTCCTGAGCCGCACAATGCCAGCTTTTCATCCCTGGCTCCGGCCACTCCGCCGAGCCCCA
Organism: Oncorhynchus kisutch; assembly: GCF_002021735.2. NCBI lineage: Eukaryota > Metazoa > Chordata > Actinopteri > Salmoniformes > Salmonidae > Oncorhynchus > Oncorhynchus kisutch. Next base: position 76,812,810 of record NC_034181.2, on the reverse strand, counting down.
TAATTATCTTTGACAAAACTCATTAGCAGAGACCTTGTAGCGACATCGGCGACCAGGAATTTCATGGAGGGAGGACATGCACCGAAACAATGTCCCACACACATTTCATGGCGCCCTTTGACAAAATGTAATGAAGTGTGTATATTGTCCCCCTCATCAACATTTGAACCCTGAGCCATCAGCACAAAGACTTTGTTTATGAGCCCTCCGAGCCCAGCGTGGGACACATCAAATGGCACCTCCACTTTGGCTCTTTTGTCAGGCCCAGGGACAAATTGTTGTTCTGGATGTTATTGTTATTATGGGTCTTATTAGTATGAATTGGCTGTTGCTGTCATGTCAGTTTGATTCATCTTCCATAGGGTGATTCCAAGCCAGGAAGACCCGAAAATATTTTTGGTGTCTCAGATTGATTCTCAAATGAACTTATTTGGGAGGAAGGATTTTTGATACGCCATTTTTTAGACAATCACGATGAAAGGGACCATTTTAGGACCCCTTTTAAGACCTATACATGTCTCCTGTAAAACCCTATGATCTGTGAACTGTACATGATACAGACAAGGTATTTGAGGTATTTATATTAATATTTTTACGTTGAATAAATGAATGTGAACATTTGTATTTCAGAATCTAGACATACTCCATATTTGAGATAACACTGTAAGAAGTATAATGACACCAAGATGTTGTCTGTATCATGTACAGTTCACAGGTTTTTACAGGAGACATGTATAGGTCTTAAAAGGGGTCCTAAAATGGGCACTTTCATCATGATTTTCTAAAAACTGGTTTGGGATACAAATCTTTATTTTACTGGGCAAGTCAGTTAAGAACAAATTCTTATTTACAATGACAGCCTACTGGGGAACAGTGGGTTAACTGCCTTGTTCAGGGGCAGAATGACAGATTTTTACCTTGTCAGCTCAGAGAGTCATTCTAGCAACCTTTAAGTTACTGCCTCAATGCTCTAACCACTAGGCTACCTGCCACCCCATCTAAAAACATCCTTCCTCCCAGTACAGAGAGGCACATAGCTCATTGAGGGGATGCTAATGTGCCGATGGATGGATGGGATGGATGGAAAAGCCTGATAGCCCACTTTCTACGCAAGTTAACCCTGCGTTGACCTTTGGCATCATAGCCAGCATAACATACTAGAATGACAGGCATTGTGAGAGGTTTGTCCCTGTTATAATCATTAGGTGGACTAAGTTGTGACAGGAAAATTCATTATAAAAGTCAGGTAGAATATTTGCAGGGCTCACTGAATGAGATAGCATATAAATACTTTGACCTTTCAGTGTAAATTGACTCTAATGCTATCTGCAACGTAATGAACCTGTGGATAGCATTCTGACTGTAGACAGAAATAGACTATTACTTCAAGGGAAATAGAAAATGTGTACCCATGTAGATAATCCGAAGGACTTGTCCTTCAACCCCTATGAATGAAGTGCTAAAACTAGCCTAACACATCCCTTCCTCTCCTCTCAGTCCAAAAAATAGATAATTTACCAGAGCCTTCTCTTTCCAAGATATTTATCTACAATAGGACCGTAAGATGCATTCTTGAAAGTTATAGTGGTAGGTAAGTTGAGGAAGAGGTCATCATTTCATGGAGTCTATGAAGGAAGAAATCACATGGAAAAAGTGTTAAGCAAGTTAGGTCCAAAAAACAGATTTTCACCAAGTCAAATTAATGTATTGTGTTAAAGGTTTCATTAGGCTTGTATCTATAGCAAAGTAGATCATTTTAAGATTGTACATCAGGTGGGGTCTCTATAAGCTTCAATATGAGGTCCTAAACCTAGCATGAAAGTGCATCCTATAGTCCTATATATAATATAGTTCAAATGTTTGCCTTGGAGTAAGTTGAGTCAATATCCATGGGGTAAATTGAGCCAAATTTTGAGCCAATGGGAAGTTGAGCAAATTGAACTCTTTTCTTCCCAGGCATAATGCAAGGCATTATTGCTGTGATATGAGGAAACAACAGGGCCTGGCTTATGTTAAAATTGTTTTAAAAAGTGCAAAGTCTTTGTTAGGTATTAAGCCTGCGTTAAAAGATGATTCAAATGATTAAAAGACCAACAAAGCTATTGTGATTGTGTTGAATTGTGTTAGGGAAACAAAGATAGACAGGGTTTTAAAAGGTAGTTATTATATACAGTGCATTCACAAAGTATTCAGACCCCTTGACTTTTTCCAAATGTTGTTACCTTACAGTCTTATTCTAAAATTGATTAAATATAGTTTCTACCTCATCAATCTACACATACTACTCCATTATGACATTTACATAAGTATTCAAACCTGTTACTCAGTACTTTGTTGAAGTACCTTTGGCAGCGATTAAAGCCTTGAGTCTTCTTGGGTATTACGCTACAAACTTGGCACACCTAAATTTGGGGAGCTTCTCTCATTTTTCTCAGCAGATCCTCTCAAGATCTGTTAGGTTGGATAGGGAGCGTCACTCACAGCTATTTTCAGGTCTCTCCAGAGATGTTCGATTGGGTTCAAGTCCGGGCTCTGGCTGGGCCACTCAAGGACATCCAGAGACTTTTCCCGAAGCCACTCCTGAGTTGTTTTGGCTGTGTGCTTAGGGTCATAGTCCTGTTGAAAGGTGAACCTTCTCCCCAGTCTGAGGGCCTGAGCGCTCTGGAGCAGGTTTTCTGTACTTTGCTCCGTTCATCTTTCCCTTGATCCTGACTAGTCTCCCAGTCCCTGCCACCGAAAAACATCCCCAGAGCATGATGCTGCCACCACCATGCTTCACAGTAGGTGCCAGGTTTCCTCCACACGTGATGGTTGGCATTCAGGCCAAAGAGTTCAATCTTTGTTTCATCAGACCAGAGAATCTTGTTTCTCATGGTCTGAGAATCCTTTAGATGTATTTTGGCAAACTCCAAGCGGGCTGTCATGTGCCTTTTACTGAGGAGGTCTTCCATCTGGCGACTCTATCATAAAGGCCTGATTGGTAGAGTGCTGCAGAGATGGTTGTCCTTCTGGAAGGTTCTCCCATCTCTGGTGCTCTGTCAGAGTGACCATTGGTTTCTTAGTCACTTCCCTGACCAAGGCCCTTCTCCCCCGATTGCTCAGTTTGGCCGGGCAGCCAGCTCATCATTAAGAATGATGGAGGTCACTGTGTTCCTGAGGATTTTCAATGCTGCAGAAATGTTTGTTACCTTTCCCCAGATCTGTGCCTCGACACAATCCTGTCTCGGACCTCTACGGACAATTCCTTTGACAAGTTGTAGAAACATCTCAAGGATGATCAATGGAAACCGAACTTGAGCTCAATTTTGAGTCTCATAGCAAAGGGTCTGAGTACTTAATTGAAAAAGGTATTAACTGTCTTGTGTTTTGCATGAATTTGCAAACATTTCAAAAACCTGTTTTCACTTTGTTATTATGGGGTATTGTGTGCAGATTGCTGAGGATAAAAAAAAATCTGTTTTAGAATAAGGCTGTAACTTGTGGAGAACAAAACAAACAACAAAATGTGGAGAAGGTCAAGGGGTCTGAATACCTTCTAAATGCACTGCATATACAGACATGTGTAGGCGGCTTTAACATACCCTGTCCCGTGGCTCAACTTACCACATACCCAGTGTAAATTGTGCCAAGAGGCCACTTTTATGGAACAAGATGTGTTTTCACAACTGTAATTTTTATTTGAATTCTGATTATTTCCAGGGATACACAACATCCTGCAATGAAATTATACTATATTTCCCTTGACAGAGTGATGCTGAGTGTAGAAGATGGCTCAACTTACTCCACTCTCCCCTGTAATCACATTTTAAAAGGCTATATTGAAAAAGCAAAAAAAAGAGCTATAATGAATCCAAATTCTATTGTCCTTTGCATTCATATTTGTTCTTTTCCAGGGGCCAGTTAAGACTTGAAAAGACTGAAGCCAATGTCCAAAAGGCCATTGGCCTAGAAAAGGCCTTCAGTAGGAGATTAGACTGACTACACACTTGTGGATAAATCAAGTGTTTTATGTAATCTGGTCACCAAGTGAGGCCTGCGCTCTACATGCACCGCGTATAGCCTGCCCTGCATCTTTCGTGACACCGCAGGATGTCTCTCACTAATACAGCGTTTCCCAAACTCGGTCCTGGTGACCCCAAGGTGTGCACACTTTGTTTTTTTCCCTAGCACTACACAGATGATTCAAATAATCAACTCCTCATCCAGCTTTGATGACTTGATCCAGTGGTGTAGTGCTAGGGCAAAAACCAAAAGCTGCACCCCTTGGGGTCACCAGGACTGAGTTTGGGAAACGCTGCTCTAATAAGAGATGCTTGAGGCATTAAGTGATGATTTCTCATATCTCAGAGCTGAAGATAAGACGCCCATTTTGTCAAAACTATTTAAGTATTCTTGTTTACTCTGAATCTTGTTTTTCATTTTTTTCCCTTTATCATTAGAGATCAGGCGACCCAAAATCTGTTTTGGATTATGGAAGAGGCCTAGGCTACAACTAACCCCTCCCCAAATGAAAAAGTAATCCGGAGGGTGGGAGGAACAAGTGTATTATGAGATGTATTAAAGCGATTTAGAAGTGCATATAGGCTACCTAAGGAACTTATTGTTTTTACATACTACATTGTTTACGAGGACATATATTTCATTTGAATAAATATGTCTACTCAAAGATTAAAGATGTTGCACAAACATCCCTCTCATATTCGCCTAATACTCACATCCATCTGAGCTATTTGGGGAATTTGTTTTGCATTGGCCTATAGCTTCACACGCATTGCTCCCCCTCAAAAAATATTTGTATGTATTTGTGAAAAACATACATTTCATGTTCTTTTATTATGTCAGAATCCAACCTGAAACCACAACAAGCCTCATTTAGGCCACAGTGAGGCCTCCTCTAGTCGTTCTGGGTTAGCAGCGTGTAAACAGTGTGTACAACTGACTAATTGATCAATTAGCTGCAGAAGAGAAGACAGACGCTGGATGAGTTGAGTCCACGCCATTATCCATGCTTTGCTTTCCCCCAGGTATACCGGTATAGTGGTAATCCCAGTGCCCATGCATCATTACCTTCAATAACGTCTGGCAGCTTTTCTTTACAACCCCGTTTTAATTAACTTTCCGCAATATATTTAATACACAGCTATAGCCCACATCTTAATGCATAGGGATCCATCGGTGAGACGCGTGTCTATGTGGTAAGTAATACGTATTATTAAACGAGACAATATTATTTTAATGTCCTCGATCATATAGCCTAAAGCCTATTTTTGTTAACGACTTGAGGTCTGTATATTTTTATTTTTTTATTTAACTAGGCAAGTCAGTTAAGAACAAATTCTTATTTTCAATAACGGCCTATTCAGGGGCAGAACGATAGATTTGAACTTGCAACCTTCCGGTTACAAGTCCAAAGCTCTAACCACTAGGCTACCCTGCCGCCCCGTATGAATCTATAACGGAGAAAAATCACACTTAATAAGCCTAGTAGTCCTAGCAGAGAGCTGTCATCCATGACGCTCACAAAACATGACGCAATATTATCTTGGCAGCACAATGAATTTGCAAACCCCATTTTTTTTCATTAAACATTAATACCGGGATCTTTAAATTTGTGTCCATGTTATTCGCTCATCTTGCCCAGGCTCAGATTTTTTTAATCAAAACAGTATTCAGAATATGATTCCCCAAGATTATATTTAGAGAGATTTGCCGAAACATATCTCGCCTAGCTGTATGGACAGATTGCATTGAGTTGGTGATCTGGATGGATAATCTGAAATCACGGTCGATTGACCTTTAATAAAAGAAAACCACGTATCTGAACTGTCAGCAGATGTTCATCACGCACCTTCATTCTATCTGGCCTCGTGGGCAAAAAGTCCCTTTACTTTCTTCTGAAGGGAAGGTTGTCTATATGAAGAGATGGAAATAGATTAATCAATTATTGTCCTGAATGGTGTGGCAAAGTAGGCCCGTTTGATGACACGTATTAGATTTTCTAAAAGTGTTTTTTAAGAGTTGATCAAAATGTGTGTCTTCTGTTTATGTAGAAGTTACAGAGGAGGTTTTATGTTATTTAAAATTCTCAGTCATAGTCGATAAACAGAAAGAAACGTATCAACATTGTTATTACGCAGGCCTCTATGTAGGCCTTTTTTGTTATGTGTGGACAACACAATAGGTCTAGGCCAACCTGCATGTTTATAATTTGATTACTAAATGCTAAGTCCATTGTAAAGACCCTACCAGCTTAATTCATAAGAGACTGAGAGGAGACGATTAGAATTAAAGATCTCTAAATATTATGTTATTATTGTCATCATAATTCCTCATCAAGATATTTCCTAGGGAATTACGCTGAACCCTGTTACATTGAAGTCACACCATTGCATGCATTACTGAGGGGTCCCCCATCCCCATCCATAGGCCGGGCCTACAACGTTGACCACAGCTCCTTTCAATAGACCTAATACTCTTATTACAAACTCTAATCCTCCAAATCCGACCTGCAATAACGTTTATCTTTTGGTGGCTTAATTTGCATGCCTCTAAGCTGTGGGTCATTCGCAGCAGGTCACACCGTTATTTTGGTTTATGAAGTAGCATTTCTTTTGGTCCTCTGATAATAAAGTCTGCACAATATCCATCTCAGGCTAGGCCCACATTTCTGCATTGCATATGAGTGTTTTCAACAACATTTTGTTTAAAAGTTTTTCAAGTTTTCTACTGTGGAGTGAGCAATATGCTATGCGATACTACATGTCATCCCCATAATCATGTCAAATATAAACTACGAACTTTCTTATCATTTTCTGAAAATAACTGACTTCAAAGTTCAAGTTGAAAGGAATAAGAAACCAGTGCTTTCGTGTTAGTAGTTTTACGCATGATGACCAATTACTTAGTTTCACAGGCCTAATACTTCCTCATGTGTTGTATCAATCAGTTATGAATGAAAAGGGTCAGGAAAAAACAGTAGAACCAAAGTCTAACCCACACAAACCATGTGAATGTTCCCTTATGGGTTTGATACTACAAATGACCTTTTAATTAACACAAGTAAGTTATTGCAGCGGCTCCCTACACAGCGGACAAAGCAGCATTCATCCCGTATTCCTGCCTCGTTGCTTGTCTGAACAGTAACAAAGTGTTTGATGCCAGAACTGATTAGATAATTACATTGGAGAGATGATGTCCCCTTTCTTCCTGGCCTTGTAACGTTCATTCACGTTCTCTACTGATTTATACTGATTTATGACCTTACCAACAATGTTCCAGTATTATTCTCCACGTTAAGAAGATAAACGTTGATCTAGTGCAAAAGTCTCAAAGGTTTTAATTGGCCGATTAAACCAATGTTAATGTTCTGGAAATAATATTTACACAAAAACGAGGAGTTATTGAAAAAATTCATTCTTATAAAATATTTCATGAATGGCAATAACAGAATAAGCTCACAATTATCTTTGAGATGAACACAACACAATCAACAATTTCTCCAGGTCGACACACACACAATAGACAATCCCGATCCCAACTCAATAAATCCCACTCTTTTAGCGAACAGAAAGACCAACAACAAGCTAATTATTTCTCCGTTAAATCAGGTAAAAATAGCACACAACCACAGTTGAAACAATAGATACATGTAACAAAATATTTAAATGACACATACGAAATAAATGAACAGTTGAGGAATCAAATAATAAATACACAAATAAATAAATAACATTGCTACACTACGATTGCCCTTTGCATACATCATGAATTGACCGTCAGTTCCCATACCGTTGCTTTTCAAAGTCTTGCATAAAGTCATCGTCAACACCATAAAAACAACGTTGTGCAAAAATCATGGCAGCTTCCACAGTTTGGACAGGGCTCATCGAGCTTTGACTGCGGAGCGCCGCAGTTCCCAGGTGTAAGGTAGGTAGGATGTCCGGTGCTCGTCGTCATCCCAAGTCTTTATAGTGCATAGCCTAATACCGGCTAAATAAAAGTCCCACTGTGTAATGACTGCGTGTCCATCAACCTAAGGGGAAGAGAGAGGAAAAAGAAAAGCTCGTTATTTATTGATATCCATTACAATATCAACCCTCCTAAAACAACATACCTTCAAATATAAAACCATTAGTCAAATGTAGAAGTATGTGCTTAACTATAGACTGTCTTCAGGTAATCCAATAATATATTCACTTTATAGACAAGATCACATATGTAATACCATCAACCTGTGTTAGTATAGAAAAGTTACAGTACAACTGGTGTAATCCAAATGATTGGATTAGCAGATGATGGTTAGGTTGAATGATGTACAAGTTGAATGTGTGCGTGTGTGTGTGTGTGTGTGTGTGTGTGTGTGTGTGTGTGTGTGTGTGTGTGTGTGTGTGTGTGTGTGTGTGTGCGTGTGTGTGTGTGTGAAGGCTCACCTTCCTCACCTCTTCATAACAGGTCTGAAGGCAGTGACCTTGTCATCCTGCAGGGTCACACATGTGTCACTGAGTTCCGAGGGCTCTGTCTCTGCATTCCCACTGGAGAACCCTAGACAACAACAGAAACCACACTGTAAGAAACTTGCTGCAGCCAGGTCATTGTATAGCGTTTATTTGTCAATATTATTTTTGATAGTAGTGAAAGAAATGTGCATTTCTGAAACACATTTCAATATTGAATGACTTTACACGGGTAATTTCACAATTACAGTCATTCAAAATTGAACACGTGTCACAACACATACTTACCTTCGATAGTGGAGTACTGGCATGAGTCTGAAAGAGCAGGATAGGAGGAACAGTGCAGTTGTACTGCCTTGTGGTTGTAGCTGCCTGCACTATAGACCTTAGATTGCAACAAGGGGCCCTCCTGGAAAGGGTTCTCAGCATTGGATATGTTGGTAGGATCCTGGAGGCCCCTGAGGGGCCCACACTGTCCGGTACCAGTCACTGGTAGCCTGGTCCCCTGGAGCTGGCAGTCTCCCAGCATGCTCCCTGTCCGGAGCTCTGGGGCCCCGTGGTGAGCAGAGCCCAGGATGACCCCCGTGGCCGCTGTACGCGCCAGAGACCAGATCCTCGGTTTGTCCCGGTCCGACACCTCAAAGTGTGACAGGGACACAGTGTGAGTGCCCGTGGGGATGGTGGTAGTGGTGGAGGGGGGCTTGGACGTCACCAGTGGATCAAGGAAGTCCGAGGGCATGGTGGGTAGAGAGGGCAGGGTGGGTAGGCTCTTGATACCACATGGGAATGAGTGGTGGAAGCTGTTGGGAAAGGAGAGGGAACGCTCTGAGCTGCAGTCTCTCTTTGGAGGGCCTCCAGGGCCAACACCACCACCGGACATGGCCCTGTGGAGGTCCTGCTGTTCCTCAGGGCCCCTGGGTGCCATCTTCTCACAGTCACTGTCCAGCTTGTCACAGTCCTCGTCCTCCATGTCCTCCAGGTCACTCAGATGAAGGTCTTTCTCATCTTTACATTCACTGGAATCTGAATGATGAAATATACAGGAATATTACTGGTGATATTAGGAGTAGAAGCAGTATAATTTTCACTGGAATCTGAATGGTCAAATACACACAACATGATATGTGGAATAGTAGTTATATTCAGGAGCAGAAGCTGTCATTTTGATCAATTCACATTTGTTTTGTTATTGTAGGTGATGTGGATTAGTTTAAGAGGAAGCAAGCTGCTGTAAATCTTTGTGCAAAACTCTAAGATGTTTTTTAAAATGCTTTACTAGACGGAAGAGGGAAGTGGATGTGTACCTTTGGTGACACAATCTTGGTCACTTTTATCCAGGTCATCCTTCCTGTCGTCCCCAGCCTTATTCTTTGGTGACCAGGTCATCTTGTTCTCCTTCTTTAGCCTCCTCCTGGCGTTGGCGAACCAGGTGGAAACTTGGGTAAGGGTCATTTTGGTGATGATGGCCAGCATGATCTTCTCGCCCTTGGTGGGGTAGGGGTTTTTCCTGTGCTCGTACAGCCATGTCTTCAGGGTACTGGTGGTCTCACGTGTGGCATTCTTCCTCCTGGCTGACCCATTAAAGTCCATAGTCCCATACCTGGTAGTAATAGCAGACAACACATTAGCCATTAGCAACATTAACATATAAACTCATAAACTATTCACCCAGACCCATGGCACTCCTGGAGTGTTGTCTGAAATATAGACTATACAGCTCTGCTCTATCTAGCAGTATAGAGCTGCATAGATGGTGACTTTTGCTCTGGAGGTGTGAGATTCCTTGAATGTAAGTTATTACTCATGACAAGGAATAGCTGAGCTGATGCACTACAGATAAGGAAAGTGTGGGGTTCCGTACCTGTCATATTGGTACTGGCCCAGTGAGTGGTCATAAGGATAGTAGGTGGCAGGTTGAGTTATACCAGAATGCAGAGTGCCTGTGCCATCCTTCATTTCATACTGTGGATTCTGAAATAAGAAAACAACTTTATGAAGCACTTAGGGAACTTTATTTGTTTTTAAATATTGGAAACAAAGTTGATGTACATTTTGTGCTACTTTACTCCCTTCCAAATTGAAACATAATAGGCTACTGGTAGCCTAAATATGAGTATTTTTAAAACTGCAAAGTCTATTCGACCCATCTATCAGGTAGGCAGGCTACTCAAAAGTAATTTCAATGACGAAATAATTCGAGAGTAATTTTGATCAACATCCATCTTCGTCGATCGCATCCCAGCCACCCCCATCTACTATTAGATTAAACGGGATGTACCAGAGATGAGTAGATAGCAGCGGAGGGCTCGGCGCTGTAGGGGAAGTAGCTGGCATAGTTCTGGCTGGCGGCGGCCGCGGCAGCGTAGGGCGAGCTATACATCCCTAGTGCCGCGTTGAGCTCCGTCCGTGTGCTGGCCAGGAGCCGGTTCTCGTAGGAAGGGCAGCAGAAGGTAGCAGGAGTCTGGGTACCGCTCGTCCCGTCAGAGACCGACCTGGAAATCGAATCGCAGCAAGTCGTACTGGGGTTTGCCGACACGAAAAACTGCATGAAGAGAATTGTGGAGGATAGACATGTCATTCGTGTTTGACGCATGAGCTCTTGTTATCTTCATATCTAGAATATATTTTGATATGGTTTTGAGATACAGGACAATTCAGGTAAGATGGAGACTAGATATAAACGCGTGCTGTGTGTGTATGCCTAATTTGATTAACAGTTTTAGAATCGCATTTTACATCATATCCAGGTGAAATCATAAGGTACCATTTTGGAAATCATGTTTTTCAGTTCATTTAGCTTTTTTTATTTGATAGAAAATGAATTCCCAAAGTATTCATACACTGCCTGACTAAGCTATTGTAGGCTACTGAAATTTGATGAAAACAAAGGATCTAAAACTTTTAATACTCTTATAGGAAAATAACTTATTTCTAGTTGAATCAAAGTTCTGAGAACTTTTATTGCATACCTTTGTCCAGTTGTCCCCAAACAAATATATTTAAACTATAAATCCGTATGGCTACTTCACGTTTTCTAAATAATAGTAATTGTCAATATCAAATTCAGAGATCTCTGAATGAAAGAGAAAGTTGGGAAGGTTCACTGTTAACTTCAAAGAGCAATTAGGCTACACAACGGAGCTATAGCGTAGTAATAAACACAGGTCTTTTGTCAGATCAAAACAACACGTGAGTACATTCATAATTCAATTCAATTGGACCTGTGTTTATATCTGTCGATATGTTGATTAAACAAAAGCGTCACTTGAAAATAGCTGTCAATATTCTGAAAGCAACCATTCAGTGCTGCATCTAGATTATAGAGTGAGCTGTTCAAATTAAAATGATGCTCTTTTGTTTACATATTTGTCACTTTGAAATTGAGAGAGAAAAACGCATGTTGATATTGTCTTACCTGTGAAGTTGCATTATAAGGATATCCAAACTGAGAGAAAGACATAGCTGCTTCTTTTGTTAACATCAGGAATATTCTTCACCCTTGATCGATTGTAACCAATTCTACTTCAAATCCACCTTCTTACACACATTTCCACGCACGGCCTCTCGCTCAATAATAGATGATTGCACTTAGGAGGGAGATTTGAGGCTGGTACCAACAGCTGCAGATAGTTTTATATATGAATAATCCCCCGAAGGAAATGATAAGAAAATGAAATTACGCGTCATTAAATTCAAAAATGGTTGTATTAGCTGAAGAAGGCTTAAAGGATAACGTAACACTTGCAAGATATGGACTCTGCTTGTGCTATTATTTGTGCCTCTATAGTTCTTTAGCATTCACCCATGCAAGGGTATCAGTGTGACGTCATTGTAATCCCGGAACGACAGGACAGCAAGGATAGAATAATGTCTTTGCCAATCACATCTAACATCGCGTTTTCTTAAGGTGTTCTGTGCACTCCCCGTGTCCCCTCGGCTTTGTGCAGTGGTCTTCTTCACTTGCTTCACTGATAAGAGTATAAAGGAAAGGGGTTGTTCTGGTACAGTTGTGGAACTGTCAGATAGATCAAGGCTCTTGATGCGTATCATGTCCAATTATAAAATAATACCAACTGAAATGACCACTGAGCATATTTTGTTATTACTATGCATAGAATAATACATATTTATTTGGACAATATTTGAACTGAAAGCCTTCAGTTGTGTTTTCTTTCATTTGGGATATCTGATTATTTGCTATTTCTTATCAGCATCTTCATAATAAAATAATCATTTTAGTTAGTTAGTCTCATGTGCTCACTTGAACAATAATAATAATACATATTTATCCAAACAAAAAAATCTTCATTTGAAGACACTATACCTCACTCACTTATTCTGTCTTTTTTACATTGGGATTTGCGGACTATGAATATTTAAAAGTGAAAAAAGTGAACACCAGTGGATGGTCGTGGATTTAACGCGTTTTTACGACCTCTGTGCGCCTCTATATGTCCGGTCATAGGTGTAAGACCGACTTAATGACGATGATGTTCCCATCTTTCTCTATTAGAGAGAGAGGAGAGAGGAGGGGGAGTGAATCAGGAGGAGAGGATCGGTCCCAGTGAGAGCGGATGGAAAGGCTTTGGCAGGTCAATAGACGAGTGATTCATGCGTGCCTGGAGACCTACGTGACCATTACGCGTAATGCGTAATTGCATCAATTAACAAATGGATACATGCCCTTGTTTAACCAGCAAGTTACACAGTTCCTGAGTCTGAAATGGCACCATATGCCCTATATCGTGCACTACTTTTGACCAGGGCCAATAGGACTCTGGCCAAAAGTAGTGTACTATATCGGGAACAGGGTGGGACGCAAATACAGTGAAACTATGCCTTTGAGGTAAAACCCGAGAGCTGTTAGGAAAAAACGACGTGGAAAAACCCTGCGCTCTCAACTCTAATTAAATACCAGTGGAAAGGGGGCAACGAGATTGCATTTTAATTGAATGATGCTCAGTTGAAAGTTGTGGAAGAAATATAGCTCCCTCGCTGAGAATAAAATGATAAACAATTGTAAGGTTTATTAGAATAAGGAAGTTGACTTTCTCTCTCTCTTTCTCTCTCTCTTTCTCTCTCTCTTTCTCTTTCCTTCTCACACGCGCAATTCGCAATTAGATGTAATTATCACAAGCATTTACGCACGAGCGTAACACACACACACACACACACACACACACACACACACACACACACACACACACACACACACACACACACACACACACACACACACACACACACACACACACACACACACACACACACACACACACACACACTGTATAGCTACATATATAATTATTTATTGATTTAAGTATTTCCTGTTGACAATAACAAGAGTGACGAACCCGCTGTCACCAACCAAATGCGATCGGCTTCATTCCCTTCTCTCTTGGATATGATCGTTGTTGTCATGGTTGATATGAGGGGGATATTTCAATGCCTCTCCACTCAAATGTAATTGCGTGTTTAGTCCCTGGAGATGCGTCTGCGATTACGGGCTTTCTCTTCGAGTGGCGCCAGAGAGCCGCGAGTAAAGAGGGATTTTGATCCCTTCAGAGATTCTCCAAGGAGATAAAGTAGGTTGGCAGCGGACACAGTGGTCGAATTGCCCTTGGATACTTTTACAGATGTTACACAGGTAGTGGGAATGGTCCATTGTATCTGGCTGCACGTTGACACGCTGTATGAGTATTGAGCGTTGACTGGAGAAGCAGTGGTCATGACAACATTATGTAGATGAGATGGATAAAGATGCTCTCCTTGATAAGAGAAGGACCAATAGTCCTTTAAATAGAACTGTAACTGTAGACCTACTTTCTCCATTGGCTTTACTAGGCCTACTGTTGTTAATAGTAATACACAATTACGAATAGAATTTGAATAAAAATCACATTTGTGTTTCATACTCAATTTAGTGTGCTATAGCTGAATTATTATCTTTAAGAAGTAAAATCTTGTGGAGATGGGAGGTTATTATTCCTCCTCAGTTACAGAGGAATGTGTGTACATAAGTGGGGCAGAACATGTAGATTGCTTTGCTGTGGTCTGTTCTTCTCACAAGGGCATGCATGATGGCCCAAGTGCATATGGACAGCCTCATACATAATGTATTAGGACCAGTCACTGTGGATCTCACTGCATCAGGCCCAAATCAACACTAATTGTAATGGCAAACCTAACTGGCCAGTTTACAACTGCTCTTTAAAATGCCCCATCTTCATGTTCATTTAGACATGTTTTGAACTGAGTGTCTATTAACCTATTTCCTTTACAAATTCCAATAGGAATTTTGTATCTTTGTCATGGGATTGTAAACAACTTGAATCCCACATCTGACTGTTTTGTTCACGTTGCTTGTCAGGTGAATGTGTGTTATGTTCCACTCTTTGCCTATTTTACCTGTGATGACATGTTAAATTTTACAGGACATGAGCATTAGCTCAGGTGTTGACACAGCAACATTACTTTGCTGTAGAGACATCAGTCTACCATGTCCTGTCCGATTTCAGCCTCCGGTCTGGAGAAGCACCTTGAAATGGAATCAGAGTTGAAATGATCTGTTAACACAAACCCATCCACTCCATTTCCTCTCTGTAGGATTGTTTTGGTCCCTGATTGAATCTCTTAGGGATGTACAGTAGAATGGTCCCTGCATTTATACCTTCAGAATAATTAGTGTACAGACTACATTCATCTCCCTCTTCCATGGTAGATGTCTACAGTAGCCCTTAAGGGACAAAGTAGATATCCAAGGATGTACTGTAGGCTATGGAGAAGATGCTCTGGTTATTTCAGCCTGGTTCCTGTGGTAAGCACTAAGCAGACTGTTTGAGTTCCAGGTCCTCTTCCCATCAGGATCAGACAGAACACTAAGATAAAGGTTAAGTCAACACAGGGGGCTATACGCCATGCCTCCAAGACGTCTCTTCCCACTTAATACATTTCTTATGCTGATTTAATGAAGCTCACAAAGCTTTGCTGGGTTTTCATAAGATATTTCAGGTTTTATATGAAATGGTAATAAGGCCAGACAGATGGAGAGAGGGAGAACCTGGCGAAGGGATGAGAGCACAAACGTAGAGGTGAGCAATCTCATTAAGGTGGATTGATATATCCCCATGAATCCACACCTCACTCACTAGTGATCCTATCCTGAATTATTACACACACACCTCATCCAGGGTGTGTTATTACTGCTGCTAAATTATCCAAAATGGAAAGAAAAGTCCTAAATATTCTAATGAGAAGTGGTCAGATGATCAGGGATGTGGCCATACATACCAGTGCCCAGTTAAATGTAAAACAAACATCTAGAGGGCCGAGTGAACAAATTGTCCTGCACACAGTGGGGATCATTCAATCTTTATTAACCCAGGGAGGTGGGGAGAAGAACATATTTGCATAAATATTTCAATAAGCAATATAGAAGATATACCTAGGTAGAGAAGAGACACACACGGTTGTTGTCTGTGTGATTGTAGGAATAGGCCCAGTTAGGGCTGCCCAGATGCTACAGACACTCCCTCTGTCCCTCTACAAAACACCATATAACCTCTGCAAGAACATTCTTTTGGATGGGGATCCATGTCTTTACAGTCACTAGTATAGCAGTACTATAAACTGCACATCCCATTGACCCAACTCACTACTCTGGTGCTCCTGGGACTGTGTGTGTGAGTGTGTGACTGTGGGAGTTTGTGTGTGTGTGTGAGTGTGTATGAGGGTGTGTGTGAGTGTGAGTGTGAGTGTGAGTGTGTGTGTGTGTGTATGAGTGTGTAGGCTGCCTGGGCCTGGCAGAGGCCTCTGGAGGCTGTGCTGTAAAGCTATCATCAGTGGTGATGTCAGGGATTTGTAGCTTGTCACTGAGAGAGCTTCCTGTGACTCTGGTAAATAACTGCTTATGGAGAGCCTTGCTCAGTGCAGTGTGTGTGTGTGTGTTTACTTTGACCTTGAGGTATCTGGCTGTGTCTACGTAAGGTTGTTGTTGTGTGTGTGTGTGTGTGTGTGTGTGTGTGTGTGTGTGTGTTGACTGGAAGTTGGTATACGTCATATAGCGTCTTTACTTCTTAGGGCATCTGGCTGTCTTTGTGTGTTTGTTTTCAGAGGGTGTATACAGTACATGTCTATACTGGGTGTGCCAGTCCTTCTGCGGTGTTGTGTGTGTGTATCTCCGTAAATTTCCTAACGTTCATGTTTGGGCATGCCGCATGTGTTCAATCTATTTTTGTCGACACATCATGTGCAGTGCATGTCCTTATTGTCCAAGTGTAGCTGCATCTCTGTTGCTATTCATGTGGTTGTGTATGTGTGGTCCAGAGGAGGCTGGTGGAAGGCGCTATAGGAGGACAGGCTCATTGTGATGGCTGGAATGGAATCAATAGAACGGATCAAACGTGGTTTGCATATGACTGAGCTGTTTGATAACGTTCAATTTATTCCATTCTAGACATTACAATGAGCCTGTCCTCCTATAGCTCCTCCCACCAGCCTCCTCTGGTGTGGTCTCTCCTAAGATGGCTGCTGGCTCTGGAATGAACTTCCTTTGCGGCAGAGGGCCAGCAGCAGCCAGGAAGGAGAAGTGCATCATGGTCCAGCTCTCTGGCCCACTGAGGAAGGCATGGAGACGCTTCTCATTGCTGTCACTCCTATTACACTTCACACTACAGCCACGGCTGTTAACACTATAGGAGGCATGGTACATATTAAAGTTGTTGCGATCTCTAACTTTTGAATGTCAATATTTCAGAGAATCTACGGAACATGATAAATTAAAGGAGTATATTGATGGAATCAGTTACTGTATCTACATTTAGGTACAACAGACATATTAAATTGTCACTTTCCTCCTCAAAGACATGAATTCTATCCTATCCTTCTTTGAAGGTGAAGCTCATGGGGTGAGCTGTTTACCTCTGTCCTCTGTCCAGTACTTCCATCAGGAGTATGATGAGTTGGGATGAGTGGAGGTGGTTCAGTGCACTGGCCGGGCCTGGGTCTCGTTGGTTTGCTGTGCCTACTGAACTAAACTCCCTATTCCTTTGCAGCTGCCTCTGCTCCACTGAGAGAGAGTGGGGCCCCATCTGGTCCTGGTTGAGAGTGGTTAAGTGAGAAGTGGTGCCAATATAAATAGCTGTGCATGATGTTTGTTTGCATAAATAGTTTTGAAAGGCTTCACTAGGAGTTTTGGGGCAGATTACCAAGGAAAAGTGGCGAGCCGCCTGAGGGGAAATAATTCTCGCTTGAGCTGACAGTTAGATTTGAGACTCTTCTTTTTTCAGAATATTGTTTTTGGTTTCTTAATTCGTCTGGTTCCAGGAAGAGATGGACCATGAACTCTTCAGAAGAGGCTGTGTGTGTTTAGAATGTGGGACGTGACAATAGACACTGATCGACTCGTTCTCTTCTTATGCAGTGAGGCAGTGTTTGCTTCAATAACATCACTGATGTACTTTAAAAACCTCTTAAGGATCCGACCCTTTACATTTTTTTGTTGCCTAAAATGACATACCCAAATGTAACTGCCTGTAGCTCAGGACCTGAAGCAAGGATATGCATATTCAAATCAAATCAAATGTATTTGTCACATGCGCCGAATACAACAAGTGTAGACCTTACCGTGAAATGCTGAATACAACAAGTGTAGACCTTACCGTGAAATGCTGAATACAACAAGTGTAGACCTTACCGTGAAATGCTGAATACAACAAGTGTAGACCTTACCGTGAAATGCTGAATACAACAGGTGTAGACCTTACCGTGAAATGCTGAATACAACAAGTGTAGACCTTACCGTGAAATGCTGAATACAACAGGTGTAGACCTTACCGTGAAATGCTGAATACAACAAGTGTAGACCTTACCGTGAAATGCTGAATACAACAGGTGTAGACCTTACCGTGAAATGCTGAATACAACAAGTGTAGACCTTACCGTGAAATGCTGAATACAACAGGTGTAGACCTTACCGTGAAATGCTTTACTTACAGCCCCTAACCAACAGTGCAGCTCAAGAAGAGTTATGAAAATATTTACCAAGTAAACTGAAGTAAAAAATAAGGGGTGAAGTGACTATGCATAGATAATAAACAGCTAGTAGCAGCAGTGTACAAAACAAATGGGGTGGGGGGGTCAATGTAATAGTCTGGTGGCAATTTGATTAACTGTTCAGCAGCCTTATGGCTTGGGGATAGAAGCTGTTGAGGAGCCCTTTGGTCCTCGACTTGGCGTTCTGGTACTGCTTGCCGTGCGGTAGCAGAGAAAACAGTCTATGACTTGGGTGACTGGAACCTCTGACAATTGTATGGGCTTTCCTCTGACACTGCCTATTATATAGGTCCTGGATTGCAGGAAGCTTGTGATGTACTGGGCCGTATGCACTACCCTCTGTAGCGCCTTGCGGTCAGATGCCGAACAGTTGCCATACCAGGCGGTGATGCAACCGGTCAGGATGCTCTCGATGGTGCAGCTATAGAACTTTTTGAGGATCTGGGGACCCATGCCAAATCTTTTCAGTCTCCTGAGGGGAGACTGATACCATTTCTTTATATAATTTGAAAGGAAACACTTTGAAGTTTGTGGAAATTTGAAATTAATGTAGGAGAATATAACACATTAGACCTGGTAAAAGATCATATTTATTTTTTTTATATTTTTTACCATCATCTTTGAAATGAAAGAGAAAGGCCATTATGCATTATTCCAGGTCAGGTGCAATTTAGATTTTAGATTTTAGATTTTAGACTGATCCAATGAACCATTACATATCTGTTCAAAATGGTGTATCAAGACTGCCCAAGTGTGCCTAATTGGGTTATTAATACATTTTCAAGTTTATAATTGTGCACTCTCCTCAAACAATAGCATGGTATTCTTTCACTGTAATAGCTACTGTAAATTGGACAGTGCAGTTAAATTAACAAGAATTCAAGCTTTCTACCCATATCAGATATATCTATGTTCTGGGACTTTTTTTGTTACTTACAACCTCGTACTAATTCCATTAGCCTACATCAGCTCAACCATCCCGCGGGGACACACCGATCCCGTAGTGGTACTTTAACACATGCTAGAAACTTCCATAAAAAAGGTAAGGGCAATATAAGAAAATATATATATTTTCCTAAGAGAGTTCAGGTCCCTTCTTTCCCTTTGATTTTGGTTTTGAGGTTAAAGACACAACAAAGGAAGGAAAACACAGAGTTATGTAGTGATGTGAATTAGGCTTGTGTTACACAGGAGAAACATGTAGGCAGAGTTATGTAGTGATGTGAATTAGGCTTGTGTTACACAGGAGAAACATGTAGGCAGAGTTATGTAGTGATGTGAATTAGGCTTGTGTTACACAGGAGAAACATGTTGGCAGAGATTTACCTTCCATTATCACAACACACATTTTTGTTTAGATTTTTCATTGTGGTTTTGAAAAAAGTACAAGACACCCAATTGGTAGTCATCATCACTTTGCTGTGGTTATTTTACAGGTCTGAGAAAACTGACATGACTGCTTTCATGTGCAGGTAAGTGTGCTGGCTCAGGGCTAACTGCTACCAGACCAACAGAGTCCTGTGTAGGCCCCATGTAGACAGCCAAGCTCCACCCCCAGCATCAGCCTTAAACCCCAGCCCCAGCCCTATACCCATGCCCTGTTCTCAGCCCCAGGCCCAGGCCTAAACCCCAGCCCCAGCCCTCTACCCAAGCCCTCTTCTCAGCCCCAGGCCCAGGCCTAAACACCAGCCCCAGCCCTATACCTCAGCCATGTCCTCAGCCCCAGCCCTATACTTATCCCCAGCACTATACTCAGCCCCAGCCCTATACTTATCCCCAGCACTATACTCAGCCCCAGCCCTATACTTATCCCCAGTGCTATACTCAGCCCCAGCCCTATACTTATCCCCAGCACTATACTCAGCCCCAGCCCTATACTTATCCCCAGCACTATACTCAGCCCCAGCCCTATACTTATCCCCAGCACTATACTCAGCCCCAGCCCTATACTTATCCCCAGCACTATACTCAGCACCAGTGCTATACTCCAGCCCTATACCCCAGCCCTGTCCTCAGCCCCAGTGCTATACTCCAGTCCTATACCCCAGCCCTGTCCTCACCTCCAGCCCTATACCCCAGCCCTGTCCTCAGCCCCAGTGCTATACTCCAGCACTATACCCCAGCCATGTCCTCAGCCCCAGTGCTATACTCCAGCCCTATAGCCCAGCCCTGTCCTCAGCCCCAGTGCTACACTCCAGCCCTATACCCCAGCCCTGTCCTCAGACCCAGTGCTATACTCCAGCCCTATACCCCAGCCCTGTCCTCAGCCCCAGTGATATACTCCAGCCCTATACCCCAGCCCTGTCCTCAGCCCCAGTGCTATACCGTAGCCCTATACCCCAGCCCTGTCCTCAGCCCCAGTGCTATACTCCAGCCATCCCCCTGCAGGACGAAACAGCATTTCCACCAATGACAGTTGAATCGGCCAGACCTCTGGTCCTGGTTTGCTGCACACAGGCACAGGAGGTTCCTCCATGGTTGACTTCAAACTCAATCCAGATGGTGCTAAAAATATTTACTCCTCTTTTCCTCCACACATTTGTTCCTCTTTGTCTCCTGCTTGTCTCCCCCCACGTCATGTCAACCCACAGAACTTAATGATACTTTATTTCCATGTTTTTTGACAAAGGCCTGACTTCCTGCTCTTGTCCCCCCCCTATAAGCTAATGGTTCTGGTCTTTAGGATCTTTACACACTTGTGTCTGACATGATCTCCATTCCTCTCCAAGACAACCTGATCTGCTGCCTATAGTAGTCTGTGATTTATATCATGGCTGACATCTGGGATGAGCTAATCACATGTGCTCTGCTCAACTGGCATGACTTGGAAACGAAGCCTGAATTTCTGAGGATTTTACGTCTACCAGTACAATTGTATTGTTACTAAAAGAGTCACTCTGAACCTCATGCTTTAAAATGTTCAGGCAAAAGTGAGAACTTCTTGCCATAAAATGACACCAGTTTGCATATCACTCCACATGCCCAATGTGTCTAGCTGGAGGTTAGCAGGGAGAACAGGCCAATTCTGAACAGAATACTGGCATGGTTCTACGCAAATGAAATCCAGCAGGACTGTCATTTCTTTGTCTCAGAACAATGTTATGCATTTCCCTTCCCCAGTCTCTGCTACAGCTCAGTCAGATTGCCACTTGGACATGGTTATTTCATTTCAGTTACATTTTTCCATTCAAATCACATGCGCTATCTACAACAAGGCCTGACCAAAGTTATTTCCCTCCCACCACTGTTTGTCAAATCTGGATCTGCCTAAAATGGAGGGCTCCTTTAAATCCATCCAACTTAGAAGCAGATGTTACGTAGCTGCCAACATCAAAAGGTCTTGCTAAATGTAAGAAAGGTGAAATCATATACCTTTGATGCCGGGGTTGCTGGTTATTGTAAAGTAGTTTCTGAACATCGGTTTCTAGCCTGAACCCTGACCTTGTCCTCACAGCGAATACATCATCAGATTTCAAAACCAGCTTCAGCTTTTGGTTGTTAGTGCTAATTTCTGATTTGCAGATTGTCAAGCTTACTTTGGAGAGAGCAGGGGTTGGATCAGATCTCAAGTCCCCCGCCTCTATTTGCAATGGCTGTACCCAAATAAGAGGGGTCTCCTTGAAATGCAATACCTCTGCTTTTAACATGTTATTCTGTTCAAGATATTTTCCTCTTCTGAAGTTAAGAGATCTAGATTGTAGACATTTCTGTCCATTTATCTCAAGGATAGGAGCATATAAGTGGACAACTCTTGGGTGGATAGAGATAGAGAAGGAGAGAGAAAGAGAGAGAAAGAGGAGGAGGGAGGATAGAGGGAAGGAGGGAGAGAGAGAGAAAAGGAGGGAGAGAGGAGGGAGAGAAGCAGAGAGGGAGGAGAGAGAGAGAAGGAGGGAGAGAGAGAAGCAGAGAGGGAGGAGAGAGAGAGAGTGAAGGAAAGACGAGGAAGAGAGAGAGGTAGGGAGAGAGAAGAAAATATGAATGGAGAGAGGGAGAGAGGCGCAAAGGAGAGTACCTAGCATTCCTCTGAAATATATGGTGAAAGAAGTTCCTTCAACAAGTGTCATGTTTACCTAGCTCATGGGAAAACAAGCAGACACAGTCTGAGTCAGTGAGGTTGTAGAACACCTCTTTGGTGCCCTGCTTAAATTCCAAGTGTCAAACACCACTGTCACCCAGAGGTGTTGAGAGTAAACAGATAGAGTTACCTTGGGGCTACTTGGTAGGGGGAACACGACACACCCGCATGATGTAGACATGTTTCACCATAATCACACTGACAGACTGGGACATTTTCTAAAGGAATCGTACAGCAATAGAAAATGTGAATTATTATGTTGATTATAATTAATGGACATTTGTGAAGGGGTTGATACATTGTTTGTTAGGGCAAACCAAGTCTGAAATTTCAAAGTGGAAATGATGCCTTTTTAAAACTCAAATATGCTACAAATGTGCATTTCCTGCAAAATCCTCAGCAACAAAAGAGTCTATCACCAGGGCTGTGTTGCAAATAACATCCTATCCCCTATATAATACATGCCTTTAGACCAGAGCCCTGTGGGCCCTGTAGTGCACTTACATAGGGCATATGGTGCTATTTGGGACATAGGGGTTCTAGCAGAAAGTGGAGGCAGGAACTAGCTTGTAACACTATGTCCTGTGTTCTGCTGTGTTCTGGACATGGTTCCCCTGTGTCTATGTCGGATCTTACCATGGACTTTTTTACTTGACTGAGATGTATGTTCTATTACTACAGTCTGTCTATGTCTCTCCTTGGTGGGATGCTGTTCAGTATGTCTGGAGTGTTCATGGTGTGCTGACTGTGGTACAGTGTGTGTGTGTGTCTCTCTGTGCATGGTACATGTGTGTATGTGTGAGTGTGTTTGACCTCTGTCAATGTGAGTGCAGAAGCAGAGGGAGAGGAGAGCTGCACCACTGTGCTGTGCGGTCCTCTAATCTGTTCACTTAGCCCGGGCTTTGGAGCTTGCTGTGCTTCACTACATTTCAAGCTCCCTCATCACAAACTCCTGGCACTGACCCCACTCAGCCTAGAGACTGTACTCTGTGTGCCTTTATACTGGCCTGGCCTCTGTGTGGGTTCAGCCAGACTAGACTGTCTATGTGTATGTTTAGTTTAGCCTGGCCTGGCCTCTGTGTGGGTTCAGCCAGACTAGACTGTCTATGTTTATGTTTAGTTTAGCCTTGCCTGGCCTCTGTGTAGGTTCAGCCAGACTAGACTGTCTCTGTGTATGTTTAGTTTAGCCTGGCCTGGCCTCTGTGTGGGTTCAGCCAGACTAGACTGTCTATGTGTATGTTTAGTTTAGCCTGGCCTGGCCTCTGTGTGGGTTCAGCCAGACTAGACTGTCTATGTTTATGTTTAGTTTAGCCTTGCCTGGCCTCTGTGTAGGTTCAGCCAGACTAGACTGTCTCTGTGTATGTTTAGTTTAGCCTGGCCTGGCCTCTGTGTGGGTTCAGCCAGACTAGACTGTCTATGTGTATGTTTAGTTTAGCCTTGCCTGGCCTCTGTGTGGGTTCAGCCAGACTAGACTGTCTCTGTGTATGTTTAGTTTAGCCTTGCCTGGCCTCTGTGTGGGTTCAGCCAGACTAGACTGTCTCTGTGTATGTTTAGTTTAGCCTTGCCTGGCCTCTGTGTGGGTTCAACCAGACTAGACTGTCTCTGTGTATGTTTAGTTTAGTCTTGTCTGGCCTCTGTGTGGGTTCAGCCAGACTAGACTGTCTCTGTGTATGTTTAGTTTAGCCTTGCCTGGCCTCTGTGTGGGTTCAGCCAGACTAGACTGTCTCTGTGTATGTTTAGTTTAGTCTTGTCTCGCCTCTGTGTGGGTTCAGCTAGGCTAGAAGGTCTCTGTGTGTGTTTAGCCTGGCCTCTGTGTGCGTTCAGTAAGACTAGACTGTCTCTGTGTGTGTTTAGCCTGGCCTGGCCTCTGTGTGTGTTCAGCAAGACTAGACTGTCTCTGTGTGTGTTTAGCCTGGCCTGGCCTCTGTGTGTGTGTTCAGCAAGACTAGACTGTCTCTGTGTGTGTTTAGCCTGGCCTGGCCTCTGTGTGTGTTCAGCAAGACTAGACTGTCTCTGTGTGTGTTTAGCCTGGCCTGGCCTCTGTGTGTGTTCAGCAAGACTAGACTGTCTCTGTGTGTGTTTAGCCTGGCCTGGCCTCTGTGTGTGTTCAGCAAGCCTAGACTGTCTCTGTGTGTGTTTAGCCTGGCCTGGCCTCTGTGTGTGTTCAGCAAGACTAGACTGTCTCTGTGTGTGTTTAGCCTGGCCTGGCCTCTGTGTGTGTTCAGCAAGACTAGACTGTCTCTGTGTGTGTTTAGCCTGGCCTGGCCTCTGTGTGTGTTCAGCAAGACTAGACTGTCTCTGTGTGTGTTTAGCCTGGCCTGGCCTCTGTGTGTGTTCAGCAAGACTAGACTGTCTCTGTGTGTGTTTAGCCTGGTCTGGCCTCTATTCACTGTGAATCAGTCCACTCTTGGTTCTGTATTTTGTTCATGAGTCTAACAGAGATCCACATGTTCATTTGATTGAGTCACACATACTGTATGTATGTACAGTTTTATGAACACTAGCCACGGTATAACATTTTTGGATTGTATTTTATGGGTTGTAATATGGCTGGAACTACAATCTGTAAAATGAGCAACAGACTTGAATCTGAGTTTTACCCAGTGTAGGAATACTGACCAGTGTGTTACTCTGTGGTTTCATCACATGGGGAGAATCAATCTGAAAATCCCATTATTTCTGTCTGGTCTGGTCAGCAGTGTGTTGCATGTCTAGTTTGTTCTCTGCTGCTGGGGAATTACTTCCTCCTCCCATCCACCCTCCCTCATCGCAGAAAAGGCCTCCACATGATCAATAAGTAAAGGGCAGCGCAATTCTAAGATGTAGAGATGTTTCTTTAGAGGACTGGGACTCCAGTCTGAGATTACAGAGCAGCTCTTTGTTAGGCTGACGGGGCAGAGGAGAGGACAGATGAAGCCTTACAGAAGAACTAGGAAGGAGATCCCATCCCAGCCTGTGAATATTTTCCACCAGTGGACCGAGAGAAACCTACCCACCTTGTGTACTCCAACAGTCTTTAATTCATCAAAGCAGGCCTTTACATGAAAGGGCTGGTTAAACTTTGATAGACGGTGAATAAGGAGAGATGTGTAGACAGATAGATGGTTAGAAAGGCAGACAGACAGACAGACACATACAGACAGATTGACAGGCAGACAGACTGACAAACAGAGGCACATTTTTGAAAACTCTCATATTGGCTGTTCTGGTCAGAAATTCATGATGTTTTGAACATCCTCACTCGAACATGAATGGTCAGGACGGTAGATAGTGATGGTCAATGACTCTTGTGGTAATTGTTGGGGTTATTCCTAATATCCTATGGTCCATGTTCCTGTAGTTATCGTTGTGTTAACTGAGATATAGACAGCCATTGCTCAGATGTTTCACTGACAGGTATGTCAGACTCACAGGCCAGAGGATTGTGGAAACCAACTACATGTCTCTCACTCACTTCACTAATTATGCAAGAGCCTCAATCACTTACTCAATTTGACATTTTAATATCAATAAATATCAACTTGACTCAGTGAGTTTATCAGTGGTGTTAGAAGTCTATGGAAATAGTGTATTAAAGGCCTCTGAGCCTGTGGATCCCTGTTTGTTCCTCTCTTTTAGCTGTCAGATAGCAGGAGATGTTACTGAGGAAGTGTCTTCCTTTGAACCTGAATCGGAGGTAACCTGAAACCAAGCACTTGGTGCACAGCAGACAGGACTAATGATGAGATGGTTAATGTTGAAGTGTCAAATAGCCCCATTTTGTGTCCTGTGTGTGTCCTGTGTGTGTGCGCGTGTGTGTCCTGTGTGTGTCCTGTGTGTGTCCTGTGTGTGTCCTGTGTGTGCGCGTGTGTGTGTGTGTCCTATGTGTGTGCGCGTGTGTCCTGTGTGTGTCCTGTGTGTGTCCTGTGTGTGTCCTGTGTGTGCGCGCGTGTGTGTGTGTGTCCTGTGTGTGTCCTGTGTCTGCGCGTGTGTGTGTGTGTGTCCTGTGTGTGTGCGCGTGTGTCCTGTGTGTGTCCTGTGTGTGTCCTGTGTGTGCGCGTGTGTGCGTGTGCATATGTCCTTGCAAGCATGTATGTATGCCTGCGTGTGCTTCCGTATGTGTTTCAGACCATTGGTGGATAGTCATTGGGGACAGAGCTGGGTCTGAGGCTGAGACAGTAGCCTCATAGCCCCTGGTCCCCCTTAGGGTGTGGGGGTCCTTGCCCCAGGCTTATCACTTCACACGCTGCTAGCTCTGACTGTCGCTTCCTGAACCTCCTCACCCTCCTTCTCATCCCCCCGTCACACTCCTTCCTCATTGTGCTGTCTGCACGCTGGTTTGGTGTGTGTGTTTGGGGGTGCTCCCTCCATGCAGGATGCATGGTCTGTGTTCCAACTGTGGTCAGATAACAGGGCTGTGATAACCTCTGCCGTGTATGATAACCTCTACTGAGTTCTGCCCCGCCAGCTGACATGGACCAGATGTCATTCTGACCCTATCTCCTTGGGAACGGGGAAAGGGAACAGGAAAGACTGGGGGGGAGGGGGGGGGGGCTAACTGTCAACATTGGACGGTCCCTGGGAAGGTGTGATGTGATGCTGCAAAACACACATATGAGCTGAGTTAAATGACTGGATGTAGTGAGGCAGGCATTTTGAGCTGCTAGTCTGTTTTTGGGACTTTGCCAATGGCAGTGGTGTTGTTGAAGCATTTTATATTATACACTCTTAACCCTAACAAGGTATTTGCAAACATTTACCCATCCTCTACCCCCAGCCATATTACCCACAATATCAGAATGAATGTCTTTGGAGAAGGCATGGCCGCCACTTCTAACCCCCCTCACACGCCAGCCTCCTGGGGCGCAGGGCCACATAGAGGGGACCTTAGTGCTGTGATCTCATTATCATTCTGACCCAATGGTGAGAAGAGGAGGCACAGCGCCTTCCCAATGCAGGACAGACAGGTCACCCTCAACACACACACACTGGACTGGGAAAGGCTCTCCACACAGTCAGGCCAGTCAGGAGATGTGGATGTTGGGAGACAGAGGCCAGTGGCCTCCCCTGACCCACACTTCCTCCAGGGAGATAGCCAGACCTCTGGTAACTGTCAGGGTGTCCTGCCCGCCACGGTGGGAATCCTGCCTTTTCTTTCTTTCTTTCTTTCTTTCTTTCTTCTTTCTTTCTTTCTTTCTTTCTTCTTTCTTTCTTTCTTTCTTTCTTTCTTTCTTTCTTTCTTTCTTCTTCTTTCTTTCTTTCTTTTTCCTTTCTTTCCTTGCTTTCTTCTTTCTTCACTCAACCCTCCTGCTTTCTTCTCTCTCCTCACAACTCTCCTGCTTTCTTCTCTCTCCACACAACCCTCCTGCTTTCTTTCTCTCTCCTCACAACTCTCCTGCTTTCTTTCTTCTCTCCACACACCCCTCCTGCTTTCTTTCTCTTCCTCACAACTCTCCTGCTTTCTCTTTCTCTCTCCACACAACCTCCTGCTTTCTTTCTTTCTCTCTCCTCACAAACTCTCCTGCTTTCTTTCTCTCTCCACACAACACTCCTGCGTTTCTTTCCTCTCTCTCACAAATCTCCTGCTTTCTTTCTCTCTCCACACAACTCCTGCTTTCTTCCCTCTCTCCTCACAACCCTCCTGCTTTTCTCTCTTCTAAAACCAATCTTGCTTTCCTTTCTCTCTCCTCACAACCTCCTGCTTTCTTTCTCTCTCCTCACAACCCTCCTGCCTTTCTTTCCTTTACACAAACCTCCTGCTTTCGTTTCTCTTCCAACAACCCTCCTGGCTTTTCTTTCTCTCTCCACACAACCCTCCTGCCTTCTTTCTCTCTCCACACAACCCTCCTACTGTCTTTCTCTCTCCACGCAACCCTCCTGCTTTCTTTCTCTCTCCACACAACCCTCCTGCTTTCTTTCTCTCCCTCACAACCCTCCTACTTTTTCTCTCTCCACACAACCCTCCTACTTTTTCTCTCTCCACACACCCTCCTGCTTTCTTCTTTCTCTCTCCACACAACCCTCCTGCTTTCTTTCTCTCCACACACCCTCCTGCTTTCTTTCTCTCCACACAACCCCTCTGCTTTCTTTCTCTCTCCACACAACCCTCCTGCTTTCTTTCTCTCTCCTCACAACCCTCCTGCTTTCTTTCTCTCTCCTCACAACCCTCCTACTTTCTTTCTCTCTCCACACAACCCTCCTGCTTTCTTTCTCTCTCCACAACAACCCTCCGGCTTTCTTTCTCTCTCTCTCAACACAACTCCTGCTTTCTTTCTCTCTCCTCACAACCCTCCTACTTTCTTTCTCTCTCCCACAACCCTCCTGCTTTCTTTCTCTCTCCACACAACCCTCCTGCTTTCTCTCTCTCCTCACAACCCTCCTACTTTCTTTCTCTCTCCACACAACCCTCCTACTTTCTTTCTCTCTCCACACAACCTCCTGCTTCTTTCTCTCCACACACAACCCCCTGATTTCTTTTCTCTCACACACACCCTCCTACTTTCTTTCTCTCTCCACACAACCTCCTACTTTCTTTCTCTCTCCACACAACCCTCCTACTTTCTTTCTCTCTCCACACAACCCTCCTACTTTCTTTCTCTCTCCACACAACCCTCCTACTTTCTTTCTCTCTCCTCACAACCCTCCTACTTTCTTTCTCTCTCCACACAACCCTCCTACTTTCTTCCTCTCTCCACACAACCCTACTACTTTCTTTCTCTCTCTCCACACCCTCCTACTTTCTTTCTCTCCCACACAAACCTCCTGCTTCTTTCTCTCTCCACACAACCCTCCTACTTTCTTTCTCTCTCCAACAACCTCCTCCTACTTTCTCCTCTCTCCACACAAACCCTACTACTTTCTTTCTCTCTCCACACAACCCTCCTACTTTCTTTCTCTCTCCACACAACCCTCCTACTTTCTTCCTCTCTCCACACAACCCTACTACTTTCTTTCTCTCTCCACACAACCCTCCTACTTTCTTTCTCTCTCCACACAACCCTCCTACTTTCTTTCTCTCTCCACACAACCCTCCTGCTTTCTTTCTCTCTCCACACAACCCTCCTGCTTTCTTTCTCTCTCCTCACAACCCTCCTACTTTCTTTCTCTCTCCACACACCCCTCCTACTTTCTTTCTCTCTCCACACAACCCTCCTACTTTCTTTCCTCTCCCCACACAACCTCCTGCTTTCTTTCTCTCCACACAACCCTCCTGCTTTCTTTCTCTCCACACAACCCTCCTGCTTTCTTTCTCTCTCCACACAACCCTCCTGCTTTCTTTCTCTCTCCACACAACCTCCTGCTTTTTCTCTCTCCACAACCCTCCTGCTTTCTTTCTCTCTCCACACAACCCTCCTGCTTTNCTTTTCTCTCCACACAACCCTCCTGCTTTCTTTCTCTCTCCACACAACCCTCCTGCTTTCTTTCTCTCCTCACAACCCTCCTGCTTTCTTTCTCTCTCCACAACAACCCCTCCGCTTTTTTTCTCTCCACACAACCTACCTGCTTTCCCTTCCTCCACACACCCTCCTGCTTTCTTTCTCTCTCCACACAACCCTCCTACTTTCTTTCTCTCTCCACACAACCCTCCTGCTTTCTTTCTCTCTCTCACACAACCCTCCTGCTTTCTTTCTCTCTCCACAACCCTCCTACTTTCTTTCTCTCTCCACAACAACCCTCCTGCTTTCTTTTCTCTCCACACACCTCCTGCTTTCTTTCTCTCCACACAACCCTCCTACTTTCTTTCTCTCTCCACACAACTCCTGCTTTCTTCTCTCCACACAACCCTCCTACTTTCTTTCTCTCTCCACACAACCCTCCTAACTTCTTTTCTCTCCCACACAAAACCCTCCTGCTTTCTTTCTCTCTCACACAACCCTCCTGCTTTCTTCTCTCTCTCACAACCCTCCACTTTCTTTCTCTCTCCACACAACCCTCCTGCTTTCTTTCTCTCTCTCCACACAACCCTCCTACTTTCTTTCTCTCTCCACACAACCTCCTACTTTCTTTCTCTCCACACAAACCCTCCTGCTTTCTTTCTCTCCACACAACCCTCCTACTTTCTTTCTCTCTCCACACAACCCTCCTGCTTTCTTTCTCTCCACACAACCCTCCTACTTTCTTTCTCTCTCCACAACAACCCTCCTGCTTTCTTTCTCTCTCCACACAACCCTCCTGCTTCTTTCTCTCTCCACACAACCCTCCTGCTTTCTTTCTCTCCACACAACCCTCCTACTTTCTTTCTCTCTCTCAAAACCCTCCTGCTTTCTTACTCTCTCCACACAACCCTCCTGCTTTCTTTCTCTCTCCACACAACCCTCCTGCTTTCTTTCTCTCCACACAACCCTCCTGCTTTCTTTCTCTCTCTCCACACAACCCTCCTGCTTTCTTTCTCTCTCCACACAACCCTCCTGCTTTCTTTCTCTCTCCACACAACCTCCTGCTTTCTTTCTCTCTACACAACCCTCCTGCTTTCTTTCTCTCTCCACACAACCCTCCTACTTTCTTCTCTCTCACACAACCCTCCTGCTTTCTTTCTCTCTCCACACAACCCTCCTGCTTTCTTTCTCTCCACACAACCTCCTGCTTTCTTTCTCTCTCCACACAACCCTCCTGCCTTCTTTCTCTTCCACACAACCCTCCACTTTCTTTCTCTCTCCACACAACCTCCTACTTTCTTTCTCTCTCCACGCAACCCTCCTGCTTTCTTTCTCTCTCCACACAACCCTCCTGCTTTCTTTCTCTCTCCTCACAACCCTCCTACTTTCTTTCTCTCTCCACACAACCCTCCTGCTTTCTTTCTCTCTCCACACAACCCCTGCTTTCTTTCTCTCCACACAACCCTCCTGCTTTCTTTCTCTCTCCACACAACTCCTCTACTTTCTTTCTCTCTCCACACAACCCTACTACTTTCTTTCTCTCTCCACACAACCCTCCTACTTTCTTTCTCTCTCCACACAACCCTCCTACTTTCTTTCTCTCTCCACACAACCCTCCTACTTTCTTTCTCTCCACACAACCCTCCTACTTCTTTCTCTCTCCACACAACCCTCCTACTTTCTTTCTCTCCCACACAACCCTCCTGCTTTCTTTCTCTCTCCACACAACCCTCCTGCTTTCTTTCTCTCTCCCACACAACCCTCCTACTCTTTCTCTCCACACAACACCCCTGCTTTTTTCTCTCTCCAACAACACACCCCTGTGCTTTCTTTCTCTCTCCACACAACCCTCCTGCTTTCTTTCTCTCTCCACACAACCCTCCTACTTTCTTCTCTCTCACACAACCCTCCTGCTTTCTTATCTCTCCACACAACCCTCCTGTTTCTTTCTCTCTCCACACAACCCTCCTGCTTTCTTTCTCTCCACACAACCCTCCTGCTTTCTTTCTCTCTCCACACAACCCTCCTGCTTTCTTTCTCTCCACACAACCCTCCTGCTTTCTTTCTCTCTCCACACAACCCCCTGCTTTCTTTCTCTCTCTACACAACCCTCCTGCTTCTTTCTCTCTCCACACAACCCTCCACTTTCTTTCTCTCTCCCACACAACCCTCCTGCTTTCTTTCTCTCTCCACACAACCCTCCTGCTTTCTTTCTCTCCACACACAACCTCCTGCTTTCTTTCTCTCTCCACACAACCCTCCTGCTTTCTTTCTCTCTCCACACAACCCTCCAGCTTTCTTTCTCTCTCCACAACAACCCTCACTTTCTTTCTCTCTCCAACAACCCTCACTTTCTTTCTCTCTCCACACAACCCTCCTGCTTTCTTTCTCTCTCCCACACAACCCTCCTACTTTCTCTCTCTCTCCACACAACCCTCCTGCTTTCTTTCTCTCTCCCACAACCTCCTCTTTCTTTCTCTCCCACACAACCCTCCTGCTTTCTTCTCTCTCCACACACCCTCCTACTTTCTTTTCTCTCCACACAACCCTCCTACTTTCTTTCTCTCTCCACACAACCCTCCTACTTTCTTTCTCTCTCCACACAACCCTCCTACTTTCTTTCTCTCTCCACACAACCCTCCTACTTTCTTTCTCTCTCCACACAACCCTCCTACGTTCTTTCTCTCTCCACACAACCCTCCTACTTTCTTTCTCTCTCCACACAACCCTCCTACTTTCTTTCTCTCTCCACACAACCCTCCTACTTTCTTTCTCTCCACACAACCCTCCTGCTTTCTTTCTCTCTCCACACAACCCTCCTGCTTTCTTTCTCTCCCACAAACCCTCCTGCTTTCTTTCTCCCTCCACACAACCCTCCTGCTTTCTTTCTCTCCACACAACCCTCCTGCTTTCTTTCTCTCTCCACACAACCCTCCTGCTTTCTTTCTCTCCACACAACCCTCCTGCTTTCTTTCTCTCTCCACACAACCCTCCTGCTTTCTTTCTCTGTCCACACAACCCTCCTACTTTCTTTCCTCTTCTCCCACACAACCCTCCTACTTTCTTTCTCTCTCCTCACAACCACTCCTACTTCTTTCCCTCCTCCACACAACCCTCCTACTTTCTTTCTCTCTCCACACAACCCTCCTGCTTTCTTTCTCTCCACACAACCCTCCTGATTTATTTCTCTCTCCACACAACCCTCCTACTTTCCTTCTCTCTCCACACAACCCTCCTACTTTCTTTCTCTCTCCACACAACCCTCCTACTTTCTTTCTCTCCTCCACACAACCCTCCTACTTTCTTTCCTCTCTCCACACCAACCCTACTACTTTCTTTCTCTCTCCACGCAACCCTCCTGCTTTCTTTCTCTCTCCACACACCCCTCCTACTTCTTTCTCTCTCCACGCAACCCTCCTGCTTTCTTTCTCTCTCCACACAACCCTCCTGCTTTCTTTCTCTCCACACAACCCTCCTGCTTTCTTTCTCTCTCCACACAACCCTCCTGCCTTCTTTCTCTCTCCACACAACCCTACTGCTTTCTTTCTCCTCCACACAACCCTCCCTACTTTCTTTCTCTCTCCACGCAACCCTCCTGCTTTCTTTCTCTCCACACAACCCTCCTGCTTTCTTTCTCTCCTCACAACCCTCCTACTTTCTTTCTCTCTCCACACAACCCTCCTGCTTTCTTTCTCTCTCCACACAACCCTCCTGCTTCTTTCTCTCCCCACAACCTCCTGCTTCTTTTCTCTCTCCACACAACCCTCCTACTTTCTTTCTCCTCTCCACACAACCCTACTACTTTCTTTCTCTCTCCACACAACCCTCCTACTTTCTTTCTCTCTCCAACACAACCCTCCTATTTTCTTTTCTCTCTCCACACAACCCTCCTACTTTCTTTCTCTCTCCACACAACCCTCCTGCTTTCCTTTCTCTCCACACAACCTCCTGTTTCTTTCTCTCTCCACACAACCCTCATGCTTTCTTTCTCTCCACACAACCCTCCTGCTTTCTTTCTCTCTCCACACAACCCTCCTGCTTTCTTTCTCTCCACACAACCCTCCTGCTTTCTTTCTCTCTCCACACAACCCTCCTGCTTTCTTTCTCTCTCCACACAACCCTCCTGCTTTCTTTCTCTCTCCACACAACCCTCCTACTTTCTTTCTCTCTCCACACAACCCTCCTACTTTCTTTCTCTCTCCTCACAACCCTCCTACTTTCTTTCCCTCTCCACACAACCCTCCTACTTTCTTTCTCTCTCCACACAACCCTCCTGCTTCTTTCTCTCCAACACAGACCCTCCTGATTTATTTCTCTCTCCACACAACCCTCCTACTTTCTTTCTCTCTCCACACAACCCTCCTACTTTCTTTCTCTCTCCACACAACCCTCCTACTTTCTTTCTCTCTCCACACAACCCTCCTACTTCTTTCTTCTCTCCACACAACCCTCCTACTTTCCTTTCTCTCTCCACGCAACCCTCCTGCTTTCTTTTCTCTCTCCACACAACCCTCCTACCTTCTTTCTCTCTCCACGCAACCCTCCTGCTTTCTTTCTCTCTCCACACACCCTCCTGCTTTCTTTCTCTCCACACAACCCTCCTGCTTTCTTTCTCTCCTCCACACAACCCTCCTGCCTTCTTTCTCTCTCCACACAACCCTACTGCTTTCTTTCTCTCTCCACACAACCCTCCTACTTTCTTTCTCTCTCCACGCAACCCTCCTGCTTTCTTTCTCTCCACACAACCCTCCTGCTTTCTTTCTCTCCTCACAACCCTCCTACTTTCTTTCTTCTCTCCACACAACCCTCCTGCTTTCTTTCTCTCTCCACACAACCTCCTGCTTTCTTTCTCTCCCCACAACCCTCCTGCTTTCTTTCTCTCTCCACACAACCCTCCTACTTTCTTTCTCTCTCCACACTAACCCTACTACTTTCTTTCTCTCTCCACACAAACCTCCTACTTTCATTTCTCTCTCACACCAACCCTCCTATTTCTTTCTCTCTCCACACAACCCTCCTACTTTCTTCTCTCTCCACACAACCCTCCTGCTTTCTTTCTCTCCACACAACCCTCCTGTTTCTTTCTCTCTCCACAAACCCTCATGCTTTCTTTCTCTCCACACAACCCTCCTGCTTTCTTTCTCTCTCCACACACCCTCCTGCTTTCTTTCTCTCCACACAACCCTCCTGCTTTCTTTCTCTCTCCACACAACCCTCCTGCTTTCTTTCTCTCTCCACACAACCCTCCTACTTTTCTTCTCTCTCCACACAACCATCCTACTTTCTTTCTCTCATCCACACAACCCTCCTGCTTTCTTTCTCTCTCCACACAACCCTCCTGCTTTCTTTCTCTCTCCACACAACCCTCTACTTTCTTTCTCTCTCCACACAACCCCTCCTGCTTTCTTTCTCTCTCCACACAACCCTCCTGCTTTCTTTCTCTCTCCACACAACCCTCTACTTTCTTCTTCTCTCTCCACACAACCCTCCTGCTTTCTTTCTCTCCACACAACCCTCCTGCTTTCTTTCTCTCCACACAACCCTCCTACTTTCTTTCTCTCTCCACACAACCCTCCTGCTTTCTTTCTCTCCACACACACCCTCCTGCTTTCTTTCTCTCCACACAACCCTCCTACTTTCTTTCTCTCTCAACACAACCCTCCTACTTTCTTTCTCTCTCCACACAACCCTCCTGCTTTCTTTCTCTCTCCACACAACCCCCCTACTTTCTTTCTCTCTCCACACAACCCTCCTGCTTTCTTTCTCTCCACACAACCCTCCTGCTTTCTTTCTCTCCACACAACCCTCCTACTTTCTTTCTCTCTCCACACAACCCTCCTGCTTTCTTTCTCTCTCCACACAACCCCCTACTTTCTTTCTCTCTCCACACAACCCTCCTACTTCTTTCTCTCTCCACACAACCCTCCTGCTTTCTTTCTCTCTCCACACAACCCTCCTGCTTTCTTTCTCTCCACACAACCCTCCTGCTTTCTTTCTCTCCACACAACCCTCCTGCTTTCTTTCTCTCTCCACACAACCCTCCTACTTTCTTTCTCTCCACACATACCTCCTGCTTTCTTTCTCTCTCCACACAACCCTCCTGCTTTCTTTCTCTCTCCACACAACCCTCCTGCTTTCTTTCTCTCTCCTCACAACTCTCCTGCTTTCTTTCTCTCTCCTCACAACTCTCCTGCTTTCTTTCTCTCTACACACAACCCTCCTGCTTTCTTTCTCTCTCCTCACAACTCTCCTGCTTTCTTTCTCTCTCCACACAACCCTCCTGCTTTCTTTCTCTCTCCTCACAACCCTCCTGCTTTCTTTCTCTCTCCACACAACCCTCCTGCTTTCTTCCTCTCTCCTCACAACCCTCATGCTTTCTTTCTCTCTCCACACAACCCTCCTACTTCTTTCTCTCTCCACACAACCCTCCTGCTTTCTTTCTCTCTCCACACAACCCTCCTGCTTTCTTTCTCTCCACACAACCCTCCTGCTTTCTTTCTCTCCACACAACCCTCCTGCTTTCTTCTCTCTCCACACAACCCTCCTACTTTCTTTCTCTCCACACATACCTCCTGCTTTCTTTCTCTCTCCACACAACCCTCCTGCTTTCTTTCTCTCTCCACACAACCCTCCTGCTTTCTTTCTCTCTCCTCACAACTCTCCTGCTTTCTTTCTCTCTCCTCACAACTCTCCTGCTTTCTTTCTCTCTACACACAACCCTCCTGCTTTCTTTCTCTCTCCTCACAACTCTCCTGCTTTCTTTCTCTCTCCACACAACCCTCCTGCTTTCTTTCTCTCTCCCTCACAACCCTCCTGCTTTCTTTCTCTCTCCACACAACCCTCCTGCTTTCTTCCTCTCTCCTCACAACCCTCATGCTTTCTTTCTCTCTCCACAAAACCCTCCTGCTTTCTTTCTCTCTCCACACAACCCTCCTGCTTTCTTTCTCTCCACACAACCCTCCTGCTGTCTTTCTCTCTCCACACAACCCCCTGCTTTCTTTCTCTCTCTACACAACCCTCTTGCTTTCTTTCTCTCTCCTCACAACCCTCCTGCTTTCTTTCTCTCTCCTCACAACCCTCCTGCTTTCTTTCTCTCTCCTCACAACCCTCCTGCTTCTTTCTCTCTCTACACAACCCTCCTGCTTTCTTTCTCTCTCCACACAACCCTCATGCTTTCTTTCTCTCTCCACACAACCCTCCTGCCTTCTTTCTCTCTCCACACAACCCTCCTGCTTTCTTTCTCTCTCCACACAACCCTCCTACTTTCTTTCTCTCTCCACACAACCCTCCTACTTTCTTTCTCTCTCCACGCAACCCTCCTGCTTCTTTCTCTCTCCACACAACCCTCCTGCTTTCTTTCTCTCTCCTCACAACCCTCCTACTTTCTTTCTCTCTCCACACAACCCTCCTGCTTTCTTTCTCTCTCCACACAACCCTCCTGCTTTCTTTCTCTCCACACAACCCTCCTGCTTTCTTTCTCTCTCCACACAACCCTCCTACTTTCTTTCTCTCTCCACACAACCCTACTACTTTCTTTCTCTCTCCACACAACCCTCCTACTTTCTTTCTCTCTCCACACAACCCTCCTACTTTCTTTCTCTCTCCACACAACCCTCCTGCTTTCTTTCTCTCTCCACACAACCCTCCTGCTTTCTTTCTCTCTCCACACAACCCTCCTGCTTTCTTTCTCTCTCCACACAACCCTCCTGCTTTCTTTCTCTCCACACAACCCTCCTGCTTTCTTTCTCTCCACACAACCCTCCTACTTTCTTTCTCTATCCACACAACCCTCCTGCTTTCTTTCTCTCTCCACACAACCCTCCTACTTTCTTTCTCTCTCCACACAACCCTCCTGCTTTCTTTCTCTCCACACAATCCTCCTGCTTTCTTTCTCTCCACACAACCCTCCTACTTGCTTTCTCTCTCCACACAACCCTCCTGCTTTCTTTCTCTCCACACAACCCTCCTACTTTCTTTCTCTCTCCACACAACCCTCCTGCTTTCTTTCTCTCTCCACACAACCCTCCTACTTTCTTTCTCTCTCCACACAACCCTCCTGCTTTCTTTCTCTCTCCTCACAACTCTCCTGCTTTCTTTCTCTCTCCTCACAACTCTCCTGCTTTCTTTCTCTCTACACACAACCCTCCTGCTTTCTTTCTCTCTCCTCACAACTCTCCTGCTTTCTTTCTCTCTCCACACAACCCTCCTGCTTTCTTTCTCTCTCCTCACAACCCTCCTGCTTTCTTTCTCTCTCCACACAACCCTCCTGCTTTCTTCCTCTCTCCTCACAACCCTCATGCTTTCTTTCTCTCTCCACACAAACCTCCTGCTTTCTTTCTCTCTCCACACAACCCTCCTGCTTTCTTTCTCTCCACACAACCCTCCTGCTTTCTTTCTCTCTCCACACAACCCCCTGCTTTCTTTCTCTCTCTACACAACCCTCTTGCTTTCTTTCTCCCTCCTCACAACCCTCCTGCTTTCTTTCTCTCTCCTCACAACCCTCCTGCTTTCTTTCTCTCTCTACACAACCCTCCTGCTTTCTTTCTCTCTCCACACAACCCTCCTGCTTTCTTTCTCTCTCCACACAACCCTCCTGCCTTCTTTCTCTCTCCACACAACTCTCCTGCTTTCTTTCTCTCTCCACACAACCCTCCTACTTTCTTTCTCTCTCCTCGCAACCCTCCTGCTTTCTTTCTCTCTCCACACAACCCTCCTGCTTTCTTTCTCTCTCCTAACAACCCTCCTACTTTCTTTCTCTCTCCACACAACCCTCCTGCTTTCTTTCTCTCTCCACACAACCCTCCTGCTTTCTTTCTCTCCACACAACCCTCCTGCTTTCTTTCTCTCTCCACACAACCCTCCTACTTTCTTCTCTCTCCACACAACCCTACTACTTTCTTTCTCTCTCCACACAACCCTCCTACTTTCTTTCTCTCTCCACACAACCCTCCTACTTTCTTTCTCTCTCCACACAACCCTCCTACTTTCTTTCTCTCTCCACACAACCCTCCTACTTTCTTTCTCTCTCCACACAACCCTCCTACTTTCTTTCTCTCTCCACACAACCCTCCTGCTTTCTTTCTCTCCACACAACCCTCCTGCTTTCTTTCTCTCTCCACACAACCCTCCTGCTTTCTTTCTCTCTCCACACAACCCTCCTACTTTCTTTCTCTCTCCACACAACCCTCCTACTTTCTTTCTCTCTCCACACAACCCTCCTGCTTTCTTTCTCTCCACACAACCCTCCTGCTTTCTTTCTCTCTCCACACAACCCTCCTGCTTTCTTTCTCTCCACACAACCCTCCTGCTTTCTTTCTCTCTCCACACAACCCTCCTGCTTTCTTTCTCTCCACACAACCCTCCTGCTTTCTTTCTCTCTCCACACAACCCTCCTGCTTTCTTTCTCTCTCCACACAACCCTCCTACTTTCTTTCTCTCTCCACACAACCCTCCTACTTTCTTTCTCTCTCCACACAACCCTCCTACTTTCTTTCTCTCTCCACACAACCTTCCTACTTTCTTTCTCTCTCCACACAACCCTCCTGCTTTCTTTCTCTCTCCACACAACCCTCCTACTTTCTTTCTCTCTCCACACAACCCTCCTGCTTTCTTTCTCTCCACACAACCCTCCTGCTTTCTTTCTCTCCACACAACCCTCCTACTTTCTTTCTCTCCACACAACCCTCCTACTTTCTTTCTCTCTCCACACAACCCTCCTGCTTTCTTTCTCTCTCCACACAACCCTCCTGCTTTCTTTCTCTCTCCACACAACCCTCCTACTTTCTTTCTCTCTCCGCACAACCCTCCTGCTTTCTTTCTCTCCACACAACCCTCCTGCTTTCTTTCTCTCCACACAACCCTCATCCCTCCTACTTTCTTTCTCTCTCCACACAACCCTCCTGCTTTCTTTCTCTCCACACAACCCTCCTACTTTCTTTCTCTCTCCACACAACCCTCCTGCTTTCTTTCTCTCTCCACACAACCCCCCTACTTTCTTTCTCTCTCCACACAACCCTCCTGCTTTCTTTCTCTCCACACAACCCTCCTGCTTTCTTTCTCTCCACACAACCCTCCTACTTTCTTTCTCTCTCCACACAACCCTCCTGCTTTCTTTCTCTCTCCACACAACCCTCCTGCTTTCTTTCTCTCTCCACACACCTCTCCTACTTTCTTTCTCTCTCCACACAACCCTCCTGCTTTCTTTCTCTCCACACAACCCTCCTGCTTTCTTTCTCTCCACACAACCCTCCTGCTTTCTTTCTCTCCACACAACCCTCCTACTTTCTTTCTCTATCCACACAACCCTCCTACTTTCTTTCTCTCCACACAACCCTCCTGCTTTCTTTCTCTCTCCACACAACCCTCCTGCTTTCTTTCTCTCTCCACACAACCCTCCTGCTTTCTTTCTCTCCACACAACCCTCCTACTTTCTTTCTCTCCACACAATCCTCCTGCTTTCTTTCTCTCCACACAACCCTCCTACTTTCTTTCTCTCTCCACACAACCCTCCTGCTTTCTTTCTCTCCACACAACCCTCCTACTTTCTTTCTCTCTCCACACAACCCTCCTACTTTCTTTCTCTCTCCACACAACCCTCCTGCTTTCTTTCTCTCTCCACACAACCCTCCTGCTTTCTTTCTCTCTCCACACACCTCTCCTACTTTCTTTCTCTCTCCACACAACCCTCCTGCTTTCTTTCTCTCCACACAACCCTCCTGCTTTCTTTCTCTCCACACAACCCTCCTACTTTCTTTCTCTCCACACAACCCTCCTGCCTTCTTTCTCTCTCCACACAACCCTCCTGCCTTCTTTCTCTCTCCACACAACCCTCCTGCTTTCTTTCTCTCTCCACACAACCCTCCTGCTTTCTTTCTCTCCACACAACCCTCCTACTTTCTTTCTCTCCACATAACCCTCCTGCCTTCTTTCTCTCTCCACACAACCCTCCTGCCTTCTTTCTCTCTCCACACAACCCTCCTGCTTTCTTTCTCTCTCCACACAACCCTCCTGCTTTCTTTCTCTCTCCACACAACCCTCCTGCTTTCTTTCTGTCCCCGCTGCTGCTTTCCCCTCAGTTGAGATGAATGAAAACCAGGCCTGAGGGGAAAGAGTGTTCCTCCTCCTCCCCTTCCTCCCCCTCGTCCTCCTCCTCTTCCTCCCCCTTCTCCTCCTCCTCCTCCTCTTCCTCCCCCTCCTCCTCCTCCTCCTCCTCACTTATTTCTCATAACCCCTCCCTCCTTCCCTTTCTCTCTCAGCCGGTGGGTCGATAGTGTTAATTGGCCGCTCCGTCACCAGTGTATTGATTGTGACCACTAATAAAAGGACTATTGATTGGCACTTTGTTTAACACTGGCCCGTGTGGTTTGCCCTGCCCTCTAATGCTATTCCTACAGCAACAATTTCCTGTTCCCCTCTTTCTTAATGTCAGAAATGATGCCAGTCGATTAGGGAGATTTTTCTTCCTCCTCTTTCCTCTTATTTTCCTGAATGAATGCAGAGAGGATTTTGAGATGGAGGTCCACAAACAGTTGAGAACATGGACCTGAGAGCTGATAGTGATCAATGCACGCTGTGGTTGAAATGTCTGTCTGAAACAACGTCCTGTTCCTGTTCCACAGTGACTCCCTGCTTCCTGTGTTCTAGTACTAGTCTTCTCTCACAGGCTGACATGCTGATGTCACTGGAGAAACGCCCTCCTCACTTTGAGTTTTAATGTATGTCTGTACATTTTTTGTTATTGTTGCCATGTGTTATGAAGGCAACAGCTGATAGGCCACAAGAATATGCAGATATACATAACTATTTCATGTTATGATTCGTGTTTGATTATTAAACAAATAAACCTTTTCTTTGTTCACCCAGAGCACAGAGAACATTCACGTCATGGAGGTGAAAGACATTGTGAAATATCCTGAACATGAACTCGCAATATCACATTTTATTGTAATGAACCATGGTGCCATATCTCCGAGAAGGATCCTGAAGCATTAGCAAGTCAACGCCAGGTCTCCTGAGAGACATGCTGAAACCTGGAAATGGGT
Source organism: Oncorhynchus kisutch (assembly GCF_002021735.2). Classification (NCBI taxonomy): domain Eukaryota; kingdom Metazoa; phylum Chordata; class Actinopteri; order Salmoniformes; family Salmonidae; genus Oncorhynchus; species Oncorhynchus kisutch. The sequence goes on along the minus strand of NC_034181.2, from coordinate 76,770,833 downwards.
GTAAGTACCTCGGCGCTGGATTTAATTATCCCCATTAAATATTCAATGATCAATAGAATTTGTTTTAGCCGATCAATAGGTGCCTGCGCCTGAAAAGGACAATGTGCATAAGTTGCTATTTGCATTTCAAAGCAGCTTGTGTCACGTGGCCTCATAGGAAATCCATACCATTTTGTACGGCTGTATTTCATATTTATCTGTTTTATCTTCTTATTGCTGACTGCTATTGATCCTAGCCTCTTTATTTACTGCCGTGGAAACTGTCCAGGGTTTAAAGTGTCAAAATGTTCTTAAGGAAAGACAATTTGCTTCTCTTTCTTTCTTTCTTTCTTTCTTTCTTTCTTTCCTTCCTTCTCTCTCTCTCTCTCTCTCTCTCACACCCCTCTTCACCCCCTTTCCCCCTCTCTCTCCATTCCTCTCAGTAGAAGTGAAAATTAAAACCTGTCATCTTCCCAACCGTACACAGCTCAGTGCTCGCTGCTTACTGGGGTGAATCTGCAACATTATTCAAATAGAGTATCTGTGTGGTGCCATGGGGAATACTGCCGTGCCGAGCCACTTCAAAGCAAACCCCTTCTGCCTAACCCTTCAACAAGGCTTGTTCCCGCCGGAGTCCTATTTTGTTTACCTGCACTTCCTCTAATGGGTTGTTTTTCACCAGCTCTTACATGTTTAGAGAAGACACATTTAGCCAGGTTCAGGTTCAAGCATACACCAACGACACCGTGGAGCACAACATGCTGGGGTCTAGCCGCTTCCTTGATCATCTACTGTAGTTACTCACCTGCTGCAGGTTGATAGTGAGGCTGTTTGGTCTTGGTCAAAATATTTTTTTGCCTCTGTCTCTGCCTCTCTCTCTTTCCTTCTCTTCCACTCTTCAAATCAAATCAAATCAAATGTATTTATGTAGCCCTTCGTACATCAGCTGATATCTCAAAGTGCTGTACAGAAACCCAGCCTAAAACCCCAAACAGCAAGCAATGCAGGTATAGAAGCACGGTGGCTAGGAAAAACTCCCTAGAAAGGCCAATACCTAGGAAGAAACCTAGAGAGGAATCAGGCTATGTGGGGTGGCCAGTCCTCTTCTGGCTGTGCCGGGTGGAGATTATAACATAACATGGCCAAGATGTTCAAATGTTCATAAATGACCAGCATGGTCGAATAATAATAAGGCAGAACAGTTGAAACTGGAGCAGCAGCACAATCAGGTGGAAGTTGAAACTGGAGCAGCAGCATGGCCAGGTGGACTGGGGACAGCAAGGAGTCATCATGTCAGGTAGTCCTGGGGCATGGTCCTAGGGCTCAGGTCCTCCGAGAGAGAGAAAGAAAGAGAGAAGGAGAGAATTAGAGAACGCACACTTAGATTCACACAGGACACCGAATAGGACAGGAGAAGTACTCCAGATATAACAAACTGACCCCAGCCCCCCGACACATAAACTACTGCAGCATAAATACTGGAGGCTGAGACAGGAGGGGTCAGGAGACACTGTGGCCCCATCCGAGGACACCCCCGGACAGGGCCAAACAGGAAGGATATAACCCCACCCACTTTGCCAAAGCACAGCCCCCACACCACTAGAGGGATATCTTCAACCACCAACTTACCATCCTGAGACAAGGCTGAGTATAGCCCACAAAGATCTCCGCCACGGCACAACCCAAGGGGGGGGGGCGCCAACCCAGACAGGATGACCACAACAGTGAATCAACCCACTCAGGTGACGCACCCCCTCCAAGGACGGCATGAGAGAGCCCCAGCAAGCCAGTGACCCAGCCCCTGGAATAGGGTTAGAGGCAGAGAATCCCAGTGGAAAGAGGGGAACCGGCCAGGCAGAGACAGCAAGGGCGGTTCGTTGCTCCAGAGCCTTTCCGTTCACCTTCCCACTCCTGGGCCAGACTACACTCAATCATATGACCCACTGAAGAGATGAGTCTTCAGTAAAGACTTAAAGGTTGAGACAGAGTTTGCGTCTCTGACATGGGTAGGCAGACCGTTCCATAAAAATGGAGCTCTATAGGAGAAAGCCCTGCCTCCAGCTGTTTGCTTAGAAATTCTAGGGACAATTAGGAGGCCTGCGTCTTGTGACCGTAGCGTACGTGTAGGTATGTACGGCAGGACCAAATCAGAGAGATAGGTAGGAGCAAGCCCATGTAATGCTTTGTAGGTTAGCAGTAAAACCTTGAAATCAGCCCTTGCTTTGACAGGAAGCCAGTGTAGAGAGGCTAGCACTGGAGTAATATGATCAAATTTCTTTCTTTGTCTGTCTGTCTGTCTGTCTGTCTCTCTCTTTTCTAATTTTCTTATTTTTTTCCCTTGGTAATCCCCCCAGTTCCCGGTAGTTCTGTAGTTCCGTAATCCTGTAGTCCTGTAGTCATGTAGTCCTATAGTTATGCAGTCCCGTAGCCATGTGGTCCTGTAGTCCTGTAGTCCTGTAGTCATGTAGTCCCGTAGCCATGTGGACCTGTAGTCGTGTAGTCATGTAGTCCTGTAGTCCTGTAGTCCCATAGCCATGTGGTCCTGTAGTCCTGTAGTCATGTAGTCATGTAGTCCTATAGTCCTATAGTCATGTAGTCCCATAGCCATGTGGTCCTGTAGTTCTGTAGTCATGTAGTCATGTAGTCCTGTAGTCATGTAGTCCCATAGCCATGTGGTCCTGTAGTCATGTAGTCCTGTAGTCATGTAGTCCTATAGTCCTATAGTCATGTAGTCCCATAGCCATGTGGCCCTGAAGTTCTGTAGTCATGTAGTCATGTAGTCCTGTAGTGCTGTAGTCATGTAGTCATGTAGCCCCATAGTCCTTTAGTCAGACAGTGTAGCTGTACTTATAGTGCAGAGAGAGGAGGCTGGGTAGTTCTAGTGTAGAGAGATGAGGAGAAAGGCTGGGTAGTAATCATATAAAATGTCGCCAGAAGAAATGGCAGCAGTTTTATGGGCGCCCAACCAATTGCAATTATGTGGGGTTTTTTCGCGTTATTTGTAACTTACTTTGTACATATTGTTTCTGCCACTGTATCATATGGCAAAAAAATAGCTTCTGGATATCAGGACAGCGATTACACACCTTGGATTAGACAAAGAGCTTCTGGATATCAGGACAGCGATTACTCACCTTGGATTAGACAAAGAGTTTCTGGATATCAGGACAGCGATCACTCACCTTGGATTAGACAAATAGCTTCTGGATATCAGGACAGCAATCACTCACCTTGGATTAGATAAAGAACTTCTGGATATCACGACAGCGATTACTCACCTTGGATTAGACAAAGAGCTTCTGGATATCAGGACAGCGATCACTCACCTTGGATTAAACAAAGAGCTTCTGGATATCAGGACAGCGATCACTCACCTTGGATTAGACAAAGAGCTTCTGGATATCAAGACAGCGATCACTCACCTTGGATTAGACAAAGAGCTTCTGGATATCAGGACAGCAATCACTCACCTTGGATTAGACAAAGAGCTTCTGGATATCAGGACAGCGATCACTCACCTTGGATTAGACAAAGAGCTTCTGGATATCAGGACAGCGATCACTCACATTGGATTAGACAAAGATTTATTCTTCAACAAGCAGGACGCACAGGACATACTCCAAACACCTGACAAGGCCAACATCCCAGTTATTGGCAAGAGGAAGAGATGCAGGTACAGAGGACACAGAGCGGGGTGCCTCGTAAGGATCCGCAGAAGGCGAGTGGGACAGCTGCTGTTACCGTCAATATTAATCGCCAATGTGCAATCATTGGACAATAAATAATACGAGGTACGAATAACCTTTAAATGGGACATCAAAAACTGCAACATCTTATGTTTCACGGAATCGTGGCTGAATGATGACATGGATATTCAGCTAGCGGGATATACGCCGCACCGGCAAGATAGAACAGCACATTCCGGTAAGACGAGGGAGTGTGGTCTGTGCATATTTTTAAACAACAACTGGTGCATGAAATCTAAGGTTGTCTCTAGATTTTGCTCACCTGAAGTAGAGTATCTTATGATAAACTGCAGACCACACTATTTGCCAAGAGTCATTTAATCTATTCCTTTCGTGGATGTTTATTTACCACCACAGATGGATGCTGCCACTAAGACCGCACTCAGTCAGCTGTATAAGGAAATAAGCAAACAGGAAACTGCTCACCCAGAGGAGGCACTCCTAGTGTCCGGAGACTTTAATGCAGGAAAACGTAAATCAGTTCTACCTCATTTCTATCAACATGTTAAATGTGCAACCAGAGGAAAAACAATTCTAGATCACCTTTACTCCACACACAGAGACGCGTACAAAGCTCTCCCTCGCCCTCCATTTGGTAAATCTGACCACAACTCCATCCTCCTGATTCCTGCTTACAAGCAAAAATTCAAGCAGGAAGCACCAGTGACTCGGTCTATAAAAAAAGTGGTCAGATGAAGCAGATGCTAAACTACAGGACTGTTTTTGCTATCACAGACTGGAACATGTTCCAGGATTCTTCCGATGGCATTGAGGAATACACGACATCAGTCACTGGCTTTATCAATAAGTGCATTGAGGACGTCGTCCCCACAGTGTCTGTACGTACATACCCCAACCAGAAGCCATGGATTACAGGCAACATTCGCTACTGAGCTAAAGGCTAGAGCTGCCGCTTTCAAGGTGCGGGACTCTAACCCGGAAGCTTATAAGAAATCCTGCTATGCCGTCCAATGGACCATCAAACAGGCATAGCGTCAATATAGGGATAAGATTAAATCATACTACACTGGCTCTGACGCTTGTCTTATGTGGCAGGGCTTACTAATACAGACTACAAAGGGAAGCACAGCCGCGAGCTTCCCAGTGGCATGAGCCTACCAGATGAGCTAAATCGCTTCTATGCTCGCTTTGAGGCAAGCAACACTGAGGCATGCATGAGAGCATCAGCTGTTCCGGACGACTGTGTGATCATGCCCTCCATAGCCAATGTGAGTAAGACCTTTAAACAGGGCAACATTCACAAGGCTGCAGGGCCAGACGGATTACCAGGACGTGTGCTCCGTGCATGTGCTGACCAACTGGCAGGTGTCTTCACTGACATTTTCAACATGTCCCTGATTGAGTCTGTAATTACAACATGTTTCAAGCAGACCACCATAGCCCCTGTGCCCTAGAACACTAAGGCAACCTGCCTAAATGACTACAGACCTGTAGCACTCGCGTCCGTAGCAGTGCTTTGAAATGCTGGGAATGGCTCACATCAACACCACTATCCCAGAAACCCTAGATCCACTCCAATTTGCATACCGCCCAAACAGATCCACAGATGATGCAATCTCTATTGCACTCCACACTGCTCTTTCTCACCTGGACAAAAGGAACACCTACGTGAGAATGCTATTCATTGACTACAGCTCAGCGTTCAACACCATAGTACCTTCAAAGCTCATCACTAAGCTAAGGATCCTGGGACTAAACACATCCCTCTGCAACTGGATCCTGGACTTCCTGACAGGCCGCCCCCAGGTGGTGAGGGTAGGTAGCAACACATCTGCCACGCTGATCCTCAACACTGGAGCCCCTCAGGGGTGCGTGCTCAGTCCCCTCCTGTACTCCCTGTTCACCCACGAGGCTGGGTAGTTATTGAGGATGCTGGGTAGTTATAGTATAGAGGAGGCTGGGTAGTTATAGTATTGAGGAGGCTGGGTAGTTATGGTATAGAGGAGGCTGGGTAGTTATGGTATAGAGGAGGCTGGGTGGTTATAGTGTAGAGGAGGCTGGGTAGTTATGGTGTAGAGGAGGCTGGGTAGTTATAGTGTAGAGGAGGCTGGGTAGTTATAGTGTAGAGGAGGCTAGGTAGTTGTAGTGTAGAGAGAGGAGGCTGGGTAGTTATAGTGTAGAGAGAGGAGGCTGAGTAGTTATAGTGTAGAGGAGGCTGGGTAGTTCTAGTGTAGAGAGTGCAGAAAGGCTATGTAGTTATATTGTAGAGAGAGGAGAAAGGCTGGGTAGTTCTGGTGTAGAGAGAGGATGTTGGGTAGTTCAATTGTAGAGGAGGCTGGGTAGTTGTAGTGTAGAGAGAGGAGGCTGGGTAGTTATAGTGTAGAGGATGCTGGTTAGTTATAGTGTAGAGGAGGCTGGGTAGTCATAGTGTAGAGCAGGCTGGGTAGTTATAGTGTAGAGGAGGCTGGGTAGTTATAGTGTAGAGGAGGCTGGGTAGTTATAGTGTAGAGGAGGCTGGGTAGTTGTAGTGTAGAGAGAGGAGACTGGGTAGTTATAGTGTAGAGCAGGCTTGGTAGTTATAGTGTAGAGGAGGCTGGGTAGTTATAGTGTAGAGGAGGCTGGGTAGTTATAGTGTAGAGGAGGCTGGGTAGTTGTAGTGTAGAGAGAGGAGGCTGGGTAGTTATAGTGTAGAGAGAGGAGGCTGGGTAGATATAGTGTAGAGGAGGCTGGGTAGTTATAGTGTAGAGGAGGCTGGGTAGTTGTAGTGTAGAGAGAGGAGGCTGGGTAGTTATAGTGTAGCGAGAGGAGGCTGGGTAGGTATAGTGTAGAGGAGGCTGGGTAGTTGTAGTGTAGAGAGAGGAGGCTGGGTAGTTATATTGTAGAGGAGGCTGGGTAGTTATAGTGTAGAGGAGGCTGGGTAGTTATAGTGTAGAGGAGGCTGGGTAGTTGTAGTGTAGAGAGAGGAGGCATGGTTGTTATAGTGTAGAGGATGCTGGGTAGTTGTCGTGTAGAGTACTCACAACAACCCAACCCTCTCAGTCAGTTCATCTCCTGGTGTTACTACTGACACACTTACGGCTGGTTGTGTGCTGATAACCTAGACAGCACCAACAACTATTGAATATTACAATTATTAGGTGTGTTGTTATTATTATATCACATTTATAGGTTGATTAAAGAAGCTACCATTATCAGATGTGGGCTTGTCATTATTTATTGTTATTGTTTACTAACACCTTTACATTTTATAGTAATATACATTTTGAAATTGGTATTTAGAGCATAGCTACAGTTAATTGATTTAATTCGGTTAACTGGTGGTAATTCAAGTTTTTGTATTCTATATTGTAGATGATTGCAGTGATATGTTAATTCCACAGTATTGACATCTTGGTAAAATATTCATTCATACATTCCCTGCTTATTGACCACTCTGAATTTATGTTTGGAATGCGTCACCATCCTTTGATTTGAAATAAAGTTGAAATATTTGTATTGGTCCTTCCTTAAAATATATATAATGGTACTTTTAATTATTGTATGTTACTAATCTGTTACGAAGCAATAATTATTGTTTGAAAATGGAAATTTTACTTATGGGGAGAAAATATTGGCCTGTCATTTTTACAATTTATGGCACATAATACATTTTTATCACATTGCGTATATTTTAATTTCTACTTTATTTCACACCGTAAACCTTTAGTCATAACCCTTACCTGTCCGTAAGTAGAAAATGCCCAGGTGATTATCTTTTGACTACATCAAATATTTGTATTCTAGATCAGTGTTTCTATAATATAGATGGCATTATTTTTTCCAGCTTATCTGAATCTCCCCTTACGAAGTGAGCCAAGACAAACGTGTTCATTACATCTGTTAACGTGTTCAGTCATGTCCAGAACAGACACACACACCGACGGCTCCATCCTATGGTCCTCTCTTAGTTTGCATAATGTTCGGTAGTTACAGCGAGCGCAGGATGAAACATCACTCTCTCTCTCCCTGAATGTGGATCAACCTGCTGATAGATGCATCAATCCCTCTCCAGTGAGAGCTGTGTGCGTGTTTCTGTGTGTGGGGTGTTTGTGTGTTTCCTACATGTGTGTGTGTGCACACATGGTTGTATGTTTGTGTGTTTCCTCCATGTGTGTGTGTGCACACATGGTTGTATGTTTGTGTGTTTCCTCCATGTGTGTGTGTGCACACATGGTTGTATGTTTGTGTGTGTTTCCTCCATGTGTGTGTGTGCACACATGCGTGTATGTTTGTGTGTGCCTCCTTCATGCAGATCCAGGCTGGCTGTGGTCAGGTCAGGGGGATGGAGTGGGTTTAACTGTCCTCCTATCTGACCCTGCCCCCCACCTTTAAACAGATCCATATATTACCCCAGTCATCCCTCAGCCAGCCCAGCTGTGTATGTCTCCACAGGACTGCAGTTTTAACCTTCACACCCCAGAGGTCCATATGGAGCATCATCAGGGCCATCACTGAACATGGCTTGGGGAAATATATAGCGGCAGGACTGGATGGGCGAGTGTGTGTGTTTGTGTGCATCGCCCTTTATGTTTTTGAAATCATTTGCATATCTCAGTGTGTTTATGTAGTGTACGGTATGCGTGCAAGCCTTATGGACATGTAGCTTTTGATATTTCTCTGATAGTGCAAAGCAGTACCCACTCATTGAACTGTCTAATATCTCATTTACTGACATATCCCTCCACTCAGACCTCCTCCCCCACTCCACTCCCTCTTCATGGAAATGTCTCTGGTCCTCCAGACTATGTTCTCTTCCCAAACACTGGTGATTATACACCCTGATACACATCACTCACAATCAGCCAGGACACTTCAACTTGTATGTTTAAATGGCTCCCAACAGTATCCTTAATCTGACCAGAATCAATAGAGCTTTTACTGTCACGTCTTAAGGAGAGAGGGGAGGAGACTGGTATTGATGTTCACATGTCATTTCAGGAGGATTTGATGCCTGCCTGCGTCCCAAATGACACCCTACTCTCTATAGAGTGCACTACTTTGGCCCGGGTTCATAGGGCTCTGGTCAAAAGTAGTGGACTATTTAGACAATAGGGTGCCATTTGGGACGCACACTCCATCCTCTGTCTGCTCCGAGGAGATGGTGTGATAGATCAACTGATGGTGTCGGGGTATTCAGCCAGGGTTAGTGAAGCTTTGCGCTGGTTAGATTGAAAAAGACTGTTTACCTGAGCGACTAGAGAAACAGTGGCGCTGGAGAGAAGATGCTATTGATTGTCATGTCAAAGAAAAGCTCTTTGAATTAAAAACAAACATATTTTTACCTTTATTTAACTAGGCAAGTCAGTTAAGAACAAATTCTTATTTTCAATGACGGCCTAGGAACAGTGGGTTAACTGCCTTGTTCAGGGGCAGAACGACAGATTTTTACCTTGTCAGCTCTGTGATTTGATCTTGCAACCATTTTGGTTACTAGTCCAACACTCTAACCACTCGGCTACCTGCCGCACTAATGTGTTATCACTGTAAGTTCCTGACACAAGGCGACACCTGTAAAAACAACCATCTTAATGGGTTATCACTGTAAGTTCCTGACACAAGGCGACACCTGTAAAAACAACCATCTTAATGGGTTATCACTGTACGTTCCTGACACAAGGCGACATCTGTAAAAACAACCATCTTAATGGGTTATCACTGTAAGTTCCTGACACAAGGCGACATCTGTAAAAACAACCATCTTAATGGGTTATCACTGTAAGTTCCTGACACAAGCCGACACCTGTAAAAACAACCTTCTTAATGGGTTATCACTGTAAGTTCCTGACACAAGGCGACACCTGTAAAAACAACCATCTTAATGGGTTATCGCTGTAAGTTCCTGACACAAGGCGACATCTGTAAAAACAACCATCTTAATGGGTTATCACTGTAAGTTCCTGACACAAGGCGACATCTGTAAAAACAACCATCTTAATGGGTTATCGCTGTAAGTTCCTGACACAAGGCGACATCTGTAAAAACAACCATCTTAATGGGTTATCACTGTAAGTGTAAGGGTTTTCCTGTGGTGAAGGAGAAGCGGACCAAAATGCAGCGTGGTGGTTATTCATGTTCTTTAATAAAGGAACTAGACATGAAATAACTAACAAAACAATAAATGTGCGAAAACCTAAACAGTCCTATCTGGTGCAAACACAGAGACAGGAACAATCACCCACAAACACACAGTGAAACCCAGGCTACCTAAGTATGATTCTCAATCAGAGACAACTAATGACACCTGCCTCTGATTGAGAACCATACTAGGCCGAAACATAGAAATACCCAAAACCTAGAAAAACAAACATAGACTGCCCACCCAACTCACGCCCTGACCATACTAAATAAATACAAAACAAAGGAAATAAAGGTCAGAACGTGACAGTAAGTTCCTGACACAAGCCGACACCTGTAAAAACAACCATCTTAATGGGTTATCACTGTAAGTTCCTGACACAAGGCGACACCTGTAAAGACAAACATCTTAATGGGTTATCGCTGTAAGTTCCTGACACAAGGCGACATCTGTAAAAACAACCATCTTAATGGGTTATCACTGTAAGTTCCTGGCGACACCTGGGAGAGCTTCCCACACACACACTTCAGATACTTTATCTACCATTCAATCAGTAGAGAGATAGTTGTTTGTTGCAGCTCTCTCTAGGAGTATCAAGAAGTGGACGAGGAAGAGGAAGAGAGAGGTATAGAAACCCTGCTGATGGGGGGTGAGAGGAACAGAGGAATGAGGAGAGAGAGACAAAGATAGAGAGAAGATGTGGTGGTTTTAGAGGCCTAGTGTGACAGAGAGAGGTGGGGGGTCAGACCTGCTGGAGGAGGAGGGGATGAACAGTCTAACAGGTGGAGGAGTGGAGGGGTGGGACTGTAGGGCTATGATGTGTCCTGTCCTCCTTTCCGTCTCTCTGTCCCTCTCTATCTATCCCTCCCTCCCTCTCTCTGGAGTCATTCTCCCTCCATCCTAGCTGACAGCCCCTGAGCCTTAGAGTCACATTACAGGCCTGGGTGGTAGTTAAAGGCCCATAATCTGCCTGTGAGCGGCCTAGGCGCTGCTGCGCGGCCCAAGCGGAAGGAAGCACATTATTGGCTTTAAGGACTCCTGCTGCTGTGGGACCCAAGACTAGTGGCTGATGCTGCCTGTGTGTGTGTGTTACACAGAGAGAGAAAGTGGAGCATTATTTATTTAGTTGTTAAGTGTTTAAAGCGGAGGAGTCTACTGGGATAAAGCACAGCTGATGAAAATATCCCATGGATTATTCTGTAGGGAGAGGGATGTGAATGGAGATTCAGAGTGGTTTCATATCGCTGTGATGATATGGTAACCCGCTGCCTGTGATATCAGTATACATTGGACAGAAACATTCCCTCTTCATACTGATGTGTGTGTGTCTGCGATTGTGTGTGCTTGCATGTGCCTGTCTGTGATCACAGTAACAGACCGGTGGGAACAGTCCCTACATATTTGTTTTATGTGTGTGTGGAATGGGAGTTAGCTTTACCATTAATTAATCAGCTTGGGGTGGCGGCCCCCTAAGATGAAGGACCAGGAGCAATTGGCCCCATTAATAACACCATTACTGGACTGGAGGGGCTGGTGGTGGCCCCTGGTTAGGTTTACCTCTGGGAGATCCTCTGTCTCTTCATGCCCTCAGCCCTGATCACAATAGAGAGATTGTCCATTTCACCACAGCACAGAGTAATGGATAAAACACACAAGTCAGGATAGGATAGTATGTGTCTTGTAAGGCTACTGTGTGTGTGTTTGCATGAGCGTGTGCGAGTGTGTGTGAGTGTGTGTGCGGGCATATACAAGAGCCTGTGCATGTGTGTTTGCAAAAGTGTGTGATCCATTCCTGTAAAGAGACCAGAGAGAGAGAGAGAGAGACATACATATACAATGAGAGAGAAAGAGGGTGGGAGAGATAGACAGAGAGAGAGATACAGAGAGGGGTATAGAAAGAGAGGGAGAGAAAGAGAGAGAACAGATTGAATGGCTAATGAAATGGGTACCTCCAGGCCTGAATAAATTCTCTGGTCTGGCGAGTAGAGCCCCCTGGATGCAGCCTGGCAGCCCTGGGAGATGAATGACCACTGGGCTCTGGCATAATGAGGTAATGAAGCCTGTGTGTGTGTGTGTGTGTGTGTGTGTGTGTGTGTGTGTGTGTGTGTGTGTGTGTGTGTGTGTGTGTGTGTGTGTGTGTGTGTGTGTGTGTGTGTGTGTGTGTGTGTGTCTTGGCATTGCACTTGTGAATACATCACTTTGTCCACAAGTGGGCTGGCCCGAGCAGAGTGTGACATCTTTATAAATCCCCCTCTCTCTCCACTCCTGCTGCTCTAGATGATTTATGGTTCCCCCTCCCTCCCTACCTCTCTTCCTCCCCAGTTTGGCCCCTCTCTCTCTGGGCCCTACCCTGCCCCTCTTGTCCCGCCTGGCCAGCCCACACACAGCACTAATCCAGGTCAGTGCACTGATGGAGGGGAAATGAGAAGCTAATTAGATAATGGGAGGTGAGAATGGGCAAGAGTGAGCTGGAATCTCTCATCTCTCATCTCTCTTGCTCTCTGTCTCTGTCTGACTCTCCTGCTCTCACACACACATAGGCAGGCAGGCAATGTGCTCACACATGCACATACACTGCAAGTACACACACACGCGTGCGCACACACACACACACATAAACACACACACACGTGGGCACTGGTGGTCATTGTATGACTACAGAGGAGGAGCCACAGTTTCTGCTCACACCAAACAACCACCTTCACAAAGCTGAGTAACACCCAATCACTGTCAATATAGTGCATCCTAATGTGGGCAGGGGACAGGGTTGGGGAGTAACTGATTACATGTAATCAGTTAAATGTAATCTGATTACAAAATCTGTAACTGGAATCAGTTATGATACATGCAAAAATATTGTAATCACATTACAGATACTTGGATTACTTTTAAAATCCGAAATAATCTTTGTAAAAAAATAAACATTATGTTTTCACAATGACATTCCATTCAGCATTGAAAAAAGGTGCAAGTTTACTTTTGTTCTACCTGAGACAGTCTAACCCCAAGTCAAAGACCACTATGATGACACACCACATGCATTTGATGGATCCTTTTTGTCTTCTTCTAATGCCTCTTAAGGGGAAAGTAATCCAATAGTAACTGAAGGCAATCAGATCACATTACTGAGTTTGGGTAATCCAAAAATTGCATTACTGATTACAATTTTGGACAGTTAACTAGCAACTGTAATAGTTTACATTTACAAAGTAACCTAGCCGGGGACAACACCCTGGCCAGGGACAAAAACTAGGATCTAAAACTAGGATCTAAATATACAGTTGAAGTTGGAAGTTTACATACACCTTAGCCAAATGCATTTAAACTCAGATCTTTAAAATTCCTGACATTTAATCCTAGTAAAACTTCCCTGTTTTAGGTTAGTTAGGATCACCATAATAATAGTAGAGCGAATCATTAATTTCAGCTTTTATTTCTTTCATCACATTCCCTGTGGGTCAGAAGTTTACATACACTCAATTAGTATTTGGTAGCATTGCCTTTAAATTGTTTAACTTGGGTGAAATATTTTGGGTAGCCTTTCACAAGCTTCCCACAATAAGTTGGGTGAATTTTGGCCCATTCCTCCTGACAGAGCTGGTGTAACTGAGTCAGGTTTGTAGGCCTCCTTGCTCGAACACGCTTTTTCAGTTCTGCCAACAAATGTTCTATAGGATTGAGGTCAGGGCTTTGTGATGGCCACTCCAATACCTTGACTTTGTTGTCCTTAAGCCATTTTGCCACAACTTTGGAAGTATGCTTGGTGTCATTGTCCATTTGGAAGTCCCATTTGCGACCAAGCTTTAACTTCCTGACTGAAGTCTTGAGATGTTGCTTCAATATATCCACATAATTTTCCTCCCTCATGATGCCATATATTTTGTGAAATACACCAGTCCCTCCTGCAGCAAAGCACCCCCAAAACATGATGCTGCCACCCCCGTGCTTCACGGTTGGGATGGTGTTCTTCGGGCTTGCAAGCCTCCACCTTTTTCCTCCAAACATAACGATGGTCATTATGGCCAAACAGTTCTATTTTTGTTTCATCAGACCAGAGGACATTTCTCCAAAAAGTGTGATCTTTGACCCCATGTGCAGTTGCAAACCGCAGTCTGGCTTTTTTTATGGCAGTTTTGGAGCAGAGGCTTCTTCCTTGCTGAGCGGCCTTTCAGGTTATGTCGATATAGGACTCATTTTACTGTGGATATCGATACTTTTGTACCTCTGTCCTCCAGCATCTTCACAAGGTCCTTTGCTGTTGTTCTGGGATTGATTTGCACTTTTTGCACCAATGTATGTACATCTCTAGGAGACAGAACGCGTCTCCTTCCTAAAGCGGTATGACGGCTGCGTGGTCCCATGTTGTTTATACTTGCGTACTATTGTTCGTACAGATGAACGTGGTACCTTCAGGCATTTGGAAATTGCTCCCAAGGATGAACCAGACTTGTGGAGGCCTACAATTTTTTTTTCTGAGATCTTGAATGATTTCTTTTGATTTTCCCATGATGTCAAGCAGAGACACACCCCTTCAATTGACTCAAATGATGTCAATTAGCATATCAGAAGCTTCTAAAGCCATGACATAATTTTCTGGAATTTTCCAAGCTGTTTAAAGGCACAGTCAACTTAGTGTATGTAAACTTCTGACCCACTGGAATTGTGATACAGTGCATAATAAGTGAAATAATCTGTCTGTAAACAATTGTTGGAAAAATTACCTGTATCATGCACAAAGTCCTTACCGACTTGCCAAAACTATAGTTTGTTATCAAGAAATAAGTGAAGTGGTTGAAAAACAAGTTTTAATGACTCCAACCTAAGTGTATGTAAACTTCCGACTTCAACTGTACAAGGTCCAGGTGACACGTAAATATGTCTATACAGCAGTTTTATGTAAAATCACATTTGCCTTTTATATCACATCAAATGTGATGTAGCTTAACTGTGTTCCCACCAAATTCAGTTTCTAGTTACAGGTCTTCCGTAATCAGCTCTACCCCTGTTCCACTGCTAATGCACTACCACCACTGTGATAATACAGTAATACCCAGTGACTGATGAGGCCTGTAATGCTCTATTGAGCCCATACAGTCTGTCTAGTTTATCTGATAACTGGTAGTCAGTCCATATGGAACAGAAGCTAGCTGGGAAATGAATGGAGAACAATAAACCACATTGAGAATTACTTCCATTAAAAGGCATTTAATGGGGTCCTCACTCAGTACAACCCATATGTGTGTGTGTGTGTGTGTGTGTGTGCCTGCGTGCGTGCGTGCTCGCATGCGTGTGTGCCTGCGTGCGTGCGTGCTCGCATGCGTGCGTGCTCGCATGCGTGCGTGCGTGCATGCGTGTGTGTGTGTGTGCAAGTTATCATGATGTGTCCATTCTCCTGGTGCCTCTCTATGCCAAGCTAAATTATGTTGTGTCAGGGACTTAATGTAACGTAACCTGGTAAAGATTATTAATGAGCTCAATATTAAAGCAACCAAATTAAACAACGGGGAATTTATGAAGAAGAAATAGCAGGAAGTCTAATGAGTATTTAGTTTGTTTACCTAGTGTGATTAGTCCTTGTCTATTCTCTACTAGATATTTTGGCTAATTAGCTAATGTCAAGACTGTCATTCTGATGAAGGCCATTGGCGGCTGCAACATCATGTTTTTAACTTGAATTAGATGAATAAAGCATCAATATTTTCCATTGTGAGCTAGAGTCACGTCTATTCCTTCCAAGAGGCTTGAATTTCTTTCCCTCATTCTCTAGGAATGTGTTATCTTAATCTTCAGTGTCTTCTTTTCTTGGAAGAAGGGATGAGGGATGAGTTGAATAATTGTACAGTTGACATCAGTTTTGACAACATCATCCCCTTAGTTTCCTGCTAATCCTACACCAAGATAGCAATAATGGGAAAAAGAGGGGAGATGGTTTATACAAAGGCAGATATGGACTGTAATTCATAATTAGCCAAAGAGGTCAAAGAGTGGATCTGGTTGCTAGACGAGAGGATTTCATTTGAAGGTTATCCCTGCTTTCTTTTCTTATTTTTTCTCCTTCTGTTTTCCTGTTGTGAACCTTGTGAGTCAGATTATGACCTCCCAGTCCGAAGTCAAATGTTATTAGAGAGAGGGGGGGGGGGGTAAGGGAACCTCTGATATGTTACGCTCATGATTGCTTTGACAGGTCGAAAGGAAAGGTATATGTTTTGTGGTGATTGTAACTGTGATTTATTTAGGGGGGTTATGCCCCCGGACCCCCTCCCATCTGTCCTTCCTAACTACCCCACCCCCCTTCAAACCAGCCTTGGGTGCCTTGCAGTAGCAGGAGTAGCCCAACCACTCTCGCTCTCCCTCCCTCTTGCTGGTGTCTGTATTGATCCCTCCTCCCAGCCCATAATGAAGTGGAACAACAGCTCCATTATTACCTGCTCTCTGATTGGCTAGAGGTAATATGAAATTAGCCAGCGTGCAGTGAGCCTGTCAGTATCGATTTCACCAGCCAGATTACTTGTTACAAAAGAATAGAGCTGTCTGTGCCATAATTGAACAAGTTAACTCCTTGTCTCATAAAATGTAAGCCCATATTGATTGTATTGTAAGGGGAGCTTGGTTATATGCAGAAAGAGAGAAAGTTGTATCGGTGTTAACTCTGGAGAGGTGCTGATGTTTTTCTTTTCTTCCTCCAGTGATGCGGGGTGACATATGAATCAAGGCATTCTTGCTGAATTGCACAGAAACAACAACAAATTAGCTGTTATCTTCTATCGGGTGGGCCTGTGTTACATTGCATGTCTTCAGAGCAAAATCAAGCAAACCCAGGTCCTTTTTCCCTTAGAGTCTTTATTCTGGAATTGAATCCGAGTTGTATCTCAGATATTTTCCAATTTATTTGTCACTGATACATTTGTCAGCCCAGATATTGTGTGTGTGTGGGCTGGGTACACTCCCTCACTGATTGACTACACTGCAGAGCTGAAACATTGCAGATGGGAATGGGGCTAGGTGTCTGTGTGGAATGGGTGTGGAGTGTGCGTGTATGTGTATGTGTGCGTATGTGTGTTTGTGAATCTCCATCCTTCCATCCCTCTCTCTCTCCATCCATCCAGACACACCACACTCACAGCATCCTTCTCTTCTATCCACTCTCTCCCTGCATCCACTAAGACCAGAGATCATATCCACTCTCTCCCTTCATCCGCTAAGACCAGAGATCATATCCACTCTCTCCCTCCATCCACTAAGACCAGAGATCATATCCACTCTCTCTCTCTTCATCCACTAAGACCAGAGATCATATCCACTCTCTCCCTCCATCCACTAAGACCAGAGATCATATCCACTCTCTCTCTTCATCCACTAAGACCATAGATCATATCCACTCTCTCTCTTCATCCACTAAGACCAGAGATCATATACACTCTCTCTATTCATCCACTAAGACCATAGATCATATCCACTCTCTCCCTCCATCCACTAAGACCATAGATCATATCCACTCTCTCTCTCCATCCACTAAGACCATAGATCATATCCACTCTCTCCCTCCATCCACTAAGACCAGAGAACATATCCACTCTCTCTCTTCATCCACTAAGACCAGAGATCATATCCACTCTCTCCCTCCATCCACTAAGACCATAGATCATATCCACTCTCTCCCTCCATCCACTAAGACCATAGATCATATCCACTCTCTCTCTTCATCCACTAAGACCATAGATCATATCCACTCTCTCTCTTCATCCACTAAGACCAGAGATCATATCCACTATCTCCCTCCATCCACTAAGACCATAGATCATATCCACTCTCTCTCTTCATCTACTAAGACCAGAGATCATATCCACTCTCTCCCTCCATCCACTAAGACCAGAGATCCTCTCCACTCTCTGGTCCAGGCTCTTACACCTGCCTTTATCTCATCTACATTATTAACCACAGTTCTCCTCCTTACATCTTGTTTCAGAGGAGACGCTAATGAATGAGGCAGGACGCCTGTTAAACACCTCTCTTTCCATGGCACAGATCTGCCAACAGTGATTAAAGCGAAGCCAGGCCAGCAGGCTACCATTCATCAGGAGAGAGAAGGAGAGAACCGGGCTACAGTACAGCCACCATCATCATCAACCATCATTTCTCATCATCTATCTAACCCACCCAGAGCAGAGCTGAGGCTGGTGGCCTACTTTACAGGTAGGTACTGTAGTTCACTCACAGCACAGAGACAAACAGCACGCACACCCAGCCCAGAGCCCCAGTCATTGAGAGCTGTGAGCAGAGAGCAGTGTAGCACTCCATAAACCTGCTCTCTCTATTCCACACACTTATTCCTAACGGTTAATTAGGAAATGTAACCCAGTCAACAGTAAAATGGATGGTTTATTGAAACAAATTCACCCAAAGTGTTCAGTAGGGGTTAAAGAAAATGAAGCCCCTCTTTGACCCAGGGGTGGGGGGGGGGGGGGGGGGGGGGGCTAGCGGGGAGCTGAAGGGGGTAATAAATGGTTTCATCTGCGAGTTTAGCTGTTATGTTGTTCCTAACACAGACATGGAAGGTAACAGTGTTTTCCCCAGATAGGGTGAAGGGTTAATGAAATGCCCTCTTATTTCCTCCTGCTCTCTCTCTTCTGCTGAGTGATAAGTAGCTAACCAACCAAGCCTGTAATTACAATCTTACAGAAACCGGCCCGATCTGTATATAAATCTCACCATCCAATTACAAGATGTAATAATTCTGCACTCAGGCTGGTAATGAGGTCTAATACTGGTCCATGTGATAATCCCCTCTGGATGCTGGCTTGATCAGATGTTGGCTTTGTAATTAGACTGGCAGAAAATCATTATTTCGTGTTCAGGAAAAAATGAGGTTGGTGGGAAGTTAATTTTCTCTCCATTCTCTGAAGCGTAGACAAGAATTTAATGATTTAATCATGATTGTTAGCTATTTTGCAATCAATTTGTAATGATTGTGTCGCAACAGAGGGTTCCTGGGAAGAGGGTCCTGTAAAGATTGAACGTGTCACTGATATGGCACGGCTGTGTTGTCAGATTGGCTCAGTTTAACAACCATACTGTTTAGGCTGCTGTACGTGTGTGTGTGTGTGTGTGTGTGTGTGTGTGTGTGTGTGTGTGTGTGTGTGTGTTTAACATGCTTTCTATTTCATCTATCTACATCTCTCCCCTGCTGTTGGGCAAGCCACACCGGAAGATAAACACTATTCTTTATCAGAATATGCATTTCGTTTAAAACATTTACAACTGTCAACACAGTATTTCATTTAATGTCTCCAAAAGACTGCTTTTGTCATACTGTACCCATCTTGAAAATAGGGTCCTATTAAACTATACAACTATAAAACGCATAAACTAATAAACTATAAAACACAATCTTCAATGACATAGTTACAATATTAACATTTCCCTCAAAGGTCCTAGAGGATTTGGAAGAGGGTTAACTCCTCGTTCACACTGCAGTACATTTCCCCTCCCTAACTTTACACTTCTGTTGTTCAGCATTCCAAGATGAAGGAACTTGTTCAAAAGGAAACTCAATGAAAGTGACTGAATAATCAAACTTCAGTAGGAAGAAACCGTCTACAACACCCTCGTATCCTCCTCCTGCTGTTGTATGTAATCAGAGAATACCCACAGAGAGAAGACTGGAGAATAGAGACAGAGAACGAGAGAGAGAAAGAAAGAAATCGAGAGAGAAAGTACACTGAAAGTACATTATTCATCTGGTAAGCACACACTCAGTCGAGCCAGCTCACAACACAATGCCGTCTCCCGTCTCCTATGCTATGTGTGCCACCCCCTAAGATAAATCCTTGTTTGGGGTATTGAACCATAGCTGTGCCACAGCAATTCATTTAGATGTTATTATAAGACTATAAAGGCAGAACTTTCAGTGCTGTGTTTTCATCAAATGCATCAGTGGAGGCTTAGCTAGCTAATTCCCTAATGACAGAACAGCGTATTAGCAGAAGTGTGAGTAATTCCCTAACCACAGAACACTGTACTACCAGCAGTGTGAGTTCCAGTACAGTAGCTCTATGCATAGCATTGGATTGGAATGCCTTGTGTTTGATCATCAGTAGTTTGCCGGTGCGGAGCGAGGCAGTAGATTTAGACAATCCAGTGGGTTTTGCACTCCGGCTCCGCTCATCTCTCCACTAATCTCCAGGGTGATACTACGGTGAATTCTTTATTGATAGAGAATTGACTCTCTGGTCCTCTGAGGCTATGTTTATAATTGATACTGTTTGAAGTGGATCCCAGAGGGCCTGGCTGTTCAAAGGGATGATGCTTTTTGATCAATTATAATAAAGCACTATCTTTAAGAATCTTGACTGCGCCAATACTACCTTCCAGGCCCGTTTTATTTAGCAAAGTTCTGCAGGCTACTGTCCACATAGAGAGTGGTCGCATAGGAAGATGCTTAAATTAAGGGCACTCAATAATAATGTATTTACATATGTTTATCTCTTGTTTATATGGGGCTTCCATCTTTCTAGGTATATGATGTGTAGGCCTATTTTTGTGTGTAGGTTTGTTTCTATGTGTGTAAACTTGCACATAACTGTCCAGACATTCGCTCAACATGGGCTTTTTTAGGTAGCTTTTGAGGTTAGCCTGCTGCCCAGCCTCAATCCATCCAGCCCCGGCTCTAATCCATCCAGGCCCGGCCCAGGGGGAGCCCTCTGGGGAGCAGCCTGATGGGGCTGAGGGGCTCTGGATCTTTGGGCCTCTGTGTCATCCTCCTCCACTCAATGCTTTGAGAGAGAGATTGAGGGACGGAGAGAGGGAGCGACTCACCCCTGCCCAGCCCAGCTTTCAGCCTCAACCCAGTCTTTCTGCTCTCTTCCCACCTGTTCAATACCTCAGAAAGACTTTCAAGTGCTCTTTGAAAAAAACCACAGAAATCAGAGAGCGTGTTCTTCTAGGCGTTCAATAGCAATGGCAACGCTAGCCCTCTCTGCTCCCATGACACCTCCCTCCCTCCCTCCTCTGCTCTTTTATATCACTCCATTTCCCTCTCTCTACCCCTCTCTTTTTTTTTTACATAAAGTGCACCTCCCTTCCACCTGACTGCCCCCCTTATCCCCCGTCTCCTCGCTGGTCTATTGGCATTCGCTGAGTGCTGTCACCATAAACCAGCCCAGTGGTTCTACAGACAGCAAGCGGGAAGGAGGGAGAGAGAGAGAGAGAAAGAGACAAGGATACAGAGAAACACAGAGAGAGAGAGAGAGCGGGAGAGGGAGAGGGAGAGGGAGGGAGGGAGAGAGAGAGAGAGAGAGAGACCATACAGTTACATTCAGACCAGAAGGAGTGGCCAGTTCACCAAGGCTTTTGTGTACCCGCACCCCACCATACCCCTGTCTGCGCATTATGCCCTGAATATATTCTACCATGCCCAGAAACCTGCTCCTCTTATTCTCTGTCCCCAACGCTCTAGGCGACCAGTTTTGATAGCCTTTAGCCGCACCCTCATACTACTCCTTCTCTGTTCCGCGGGTGATGTGGAGGTAAACCCAGGCCCTGCATGTCCCCAGGCACCCTCATTTGTTGACTTCTGTGATCGAAAAAGCCTTGGTTTCATGCATGTCAACATCAGAAGCCTCCTCCCTAAGTTTGTCTTACTCACTGCTTTAGCACACTCTGCTAACCCTGATGTCCTTGCTGTGTCTGAATCCTGGCTCAGGAAGGCCACCAAAAATTCAGAGATTTCCATACCCAACTATAACATCTTCCGTCAAGATAGAACTGCCAAAGGGGGAGGAGTTGCAGTTTACTGCAGAGATAGCCTGCAAAGTAATGTCATACTTTCCAGGTCCATACCCAAACAGTTCGAACTACTAATTTTGAAAATTACTCTCTCCAGAAATAAGTCTCTCACGGTTGCCGCCTGCTACCGACCCCCCTCAGCTCCCAGCTGTGCCCTGGACACCATTTGTGAATTGATCGCCCCCCATCTAGCTTCAGAGTTTGTTCTGTTAGGTGACCTAAACTGGGATATGCTTAACACCCCGCCAGTCCTACAATCTAAGCTAGATGCCCTCAATCTCACACAAATCATCAAGGAACCCACCAGGTACAACCCTAACTCTGTAAACAAGGGCACCCTCATAGACGTCATCCTGACCAACTGGCCCTCCAAATACACCTCCGCTGTCTTCAACCAGGATCTCAGCGATCACTGCCTCATTGCCTGTATCCGCTACGGAGCCGCAGTCAAACGACCACCCCTCATCACTGTCAAACGCTCCCTAAAACACTTCTGTGAGCAGGCCTTTCTAATCGACCTGGCCCGGGTATCCTGGAAGGACATTGACCTCATCCCGTCAGTTGAGGATGCCTGGTCATTCTTTAAAAGTAACTTCCTCACCATTTTAGATAAGCATGCTCCGTTCAAAAAATGCAGAACTAAGAACAGATACAGCCCTTGGTTCACCCCAGACCTGACTGCCCTCGACCAGCACAAAAACATCCTGTGGCGGACTGCAATAGCATCGAATAGTCCCCGTGATATGCAACTGTTCAGGGAAGTCCGGAACCAATACACGCAGTCAGTCAGGAAAGCTAAGGCCAGCTTCTTCAGGCAGAAATTTGCATCCTGTAGCTCCAACTCCAAAAAGTTCTGGGACACTGTGAAGTCCATGGAGAACAAGAGCACCTCCTCCCAGCTGCCCACTGCACTGAGGCTAGGTAACACGGTCACCACTGATAAATCCATGATTATCGAAAACTTCAATAAGCATTTCTCAACGGCTGGCCATGCCTTCCGCCTGGCTACTTCAACCTCGGCCAACAGCTCCGCCCCCCCCGCAGCTCCTCGCCCAAGCCTCTCCAGGTTCTCCTTTACTCAAATCCAGATAGCAGATGTTCTGAAAGAGCTGCAAAACCTGGACCCGTACAAATCAGCTGGGCTTGACAATCTGGACCCTCTATTTCTGAAACTATCTGCCACCATTGTCGCAACCCCTATTACCAGCCTGTTCAACCTCTCTTTCATCTCGTCTGAGATCCCCAAGGATTGGAAAGCTGCCGCAGTCATCCCCCTCTTCAAAGGGGGAGACACCCTGGACCCAAACTGTTACAGACCTATATCCATCCTGCCCTGCCTATCTAAGGTCTTCGAAAGCCAAGTCAACAAACAGGTCACTGACCATCTCGAATCCCACCGTACCTTCTCCGCTGTGCAATCTGGTTTCCGAGCCGGTCATGGGTGCACCTCAGCCACACTCAAGGTACTAAACGATATCATAACCGCCATCGATAAAAGACAGTACTGTGCAGCCGTCTTCATCGACCTTGCCAAGGCTTTCGACTCTGTCAATCACCATATTCTTATCGGCAGACTCAGTAGCCTCCGTTTTTCGGATGACTGCCTTGCCTGGTTCACCAATTACTTTGCAGACAGAGTTCAGTGTGTCAAATCGGAGGGCATGCTGTCCGGTCCTCTGGCAGTCTCTATGGGGGTGCCACAGGGTTCAATTCTCGGGCCGACTCTTTTCTCTGTGTATATCAATGATGTTGCTCTTGCTGCGGGCGATTCCCTGATCCACCTCTACGCAGACGACACTATTCTATATACTTTCGGCCCGTCTTTGGACACTGTGCTATCTAACCTCCAAACAAGCTTCAATGCCATACAACACTCCTTCCGTGGCCTCCAACTGCTCATAAACGCTAGTAAAACCAAATGCATGCTTTTCAACCGGTCGCTGCCTGCACCTGCATGCCCGACTAGCATCACCACCCTGGATGGTTCCGACCTAGAATATGTGGACGTCTATAAGTACCTAGGTGTCTGGCTAGACTGCAAACTCTCCTTCCAGACTCATATCAAACATCTCCAATCGAAAATCTAATCAAGAGTCGGCTTTCTATTCCGCAACAAAGCCTCCTTCACTCACGCCGCCAAGCTTACCCTAGTAAAACTGACTATCCTACCGATCCTCGACTTCGGCGATGTCATCTACAAAATGGCTTCCAACACTCTACTCAGCAAACTGGATGCAGTCTATCACAGTGCCATCCGTTTTGTCACTAAAGCACCTTATACCACCCACCACTGCGACTTGTATGCTCTAGTCGGCTGGCCCTCGCTACATATTCGTCGCCAGACCCACTGGCTCCAGGTCATCTACAAGTCTATGCTAGGTAAAGCTCCGCCTTATCTCAGCTCACTGGTCACGATGGCAACACCCATCCCTAGCACGCGCTCCAGCAGGTGTATCTCACTGATCATCCCTAAAGCCAACACCTCATTTGGCCGCCTTTCGTTCCAGTACTCTGCTGCCTGTGACTGGAACGAATTGCAAAAATCGCTGAAGTTGGAGACTTTTATCTCCCTCACCAACTTCAAACATCAGCTATCTGAGCAGCTAACCGATCGCTGCAGCTGTACATAGTCTATTGGTAAATAGCCCACCCTTTTCACCTACCTCATCCCCATACAGTTTTTATTTATTTACTTTTCTGCTCTTCCGCACACCAATATCTCTACCTGTACATGACCATCTGATCATTCATCACTCCAGTGTTAATCTGCAAAATTGTAATTATTTGCCTACCTCCTCATGCCTTTTGCACACATTGTATATAGACCCCCCCTTTGTTTTCTACTGTGTTATTGACTTGTTAATTGTTTACTCCATGTGTAACTCTTTGTTGTATGCTCACACTGCTATGCTTTATCTTGGCCAGGTCGCAGTTGCAAATGAGAACTTGTTCTCAACTAGCCTACCTGGTTAAATAAAGGTGTTCTCAACTAGCCTACCTGGTTAAATAAAGGTGTTCTCAACTAGCCTACCTGGTTAAATAAAGGTGTTCTCAACTAGCCTACCTGGTTAAATAAAGGTGTTCTCAACTAGCCTACCTGGTTAAATAAAGGTGTTCTCAACTAGCCTACCTGGTTAAATAAAGGTGTTCTCAACTAGCCTACCTGGTTAAATAAAGGTGTTCTCAACTAGCCTACCTGGTTAAATAAAGGTGTTCTCAACTAGCCTACCTGGTTAAATAAAGGTGTTCTCAACTAGCCTACCTGGTTAAATAAAGGTGAAATAAAAAATAAAAAAATAAAAAATATAACAACAGAATGAATAAATCATAGCAGGGAAATACCTCCGTCATTTTGGCTATTGGGGGGAATTCAGAGATGAACTGGACCCTCTCTCCACTGGGAATAAATCTCTCTGTGCTCGTTGTGCTATGCTGCCCGCTGGCCAAGCTGGATCTTACTGGGCCCAGCCCAACGATGCTCAACTTAAATAAAATATTACTGTGGAGCCATAAAGATAATTAGTCTTGTCTCATCTCCTCTCTCCATCGCAATTAAATGTGACCCGTATGTTTTATGTATGCCTGAATAAACCCCACGCACCCAGAAAATACATCGTCAACGGAATGAAAGGGAGGGTTGTGTGTTGGAAAGTAATTACGACGTGATAGGACAATATTAACTTCAGGGCAGAGGGATGATATTGTTTGTGGCCTGGTGTCTTGTCCATCAGACAGACACATTCACACACACAGCGAGAGCCAATAGTCTCCTCCTCTCTCTCAGATATCTTCACCAGTGTAAAGTCAAGGGCTTGGGAAAGCTGTAAATTGCGACATAAGACATAAGCCTCAGGCTTCTCATTTCATCTCTACCAAGACACATTATAATGTCACTCCCCATAGCGATTGACTTATCTTCCCTGCTATAACACTATCTGAGGAAAGTAGGACGGGGTTCAAGTTTGGAGTAATCCTTTTCCTTTTATTATTTTCTGAAACTTATGCCCACTGTAGTAACATGGGAGGAACTCATTCTAGACGTGTAATGGAAAGATAATGGTGTTGTACTGATTGCGTTGTGCCCAGGCCTGGGTTCTGTGTGAACAATAGGGGTTCTAATGACAGCTTTATCTGGCGCAGTGTTCCTGCCAACCTAAAACCCATCATTATGTAAGAAGCCCGCAGAGCAGTGGGCATGTCGGGAACCAGCCAATGCCAGGGAAAGGAATAGCCTTTCACCATGTGTGTTTGGGTAAGGTGGGTACATCTGTCTGTACTGGGGTATTTCTGGCATGTGATTCATACGACTTGCCTACAGTAAAAACAAACACAACACAAATACATATGCTACAAGGTTTATTTGCCTTGGATTGCTAAATTAGAACCCTCAGTGCCCTCTGTTGAACTAAAATGATTAAACAACAATTATACTGAATTCTACACAGGTAGGGATCTACATGATTCACATAGAATAGAATGATTCAAACTGGGTCATGGATGTTCATATTGCTACTGTCATTGTAAATAAGAATTTGTTCTTAATTTTATTGACTTGCCTGGACAAATAAAGGTGAGAGAACATATATAAATGGACAATATAAATGAATATAAATGATTGGATTGATGCCGTAATGTGAGTATGGTGGTTCAGTAAGCTAAAAGTGAATGAGTTGGAATAGTGTTCATCTCTCCTTGTTTTGTTGTTGTATACTGTTCCTCAGGGATAGTTATCTATTGTAATTTCTAATTGGACTCACAGCTGGGTAAACTATAGTCCATGCTGTAAAAACCCACCTGTTATAGTCCTCAAATGACCGGGGGGAATAGTCAGATGAGTCTGTGTGTCTACAACATGTCCATACTTTGGTTCATGCAACCAGTGCTCTATCAGTCCATCATCAGCTGCCCAGCTGTTGCTCCCAGACATTGTAGTGCTGAGTGTCTCTTCTAGATGGGTCAAGAGTACAGGGTATCTCCCTGTAGAGCCTGTACAGTGCTGAAAGCTTTTCTCTAACCCAGTAGGACCACAGCACAGTAGAGTGTAGCAGCAGCATCGCTCAGCATCACCCAGCCGTGAGCAGCTGAAGGTCAGGTAGACACACACACGCACGCACGTACAAACACACACACACACACACGCACACACACGCACACACACGCGCACACACACACGCACACACACACACACACACACACACACACACACACACACACACACACACACACACACACACACACACACACACACACACACACACACACACACACACACACACAGCAGCCCTCCATTAGCAGGGTTCACCCTGGGTTAGGGCTGCATGGGGGCACATACGCCAGGGACCTTGTGGCATATGCTGCAGCCCCTAGCAGCCCGTGACAGAGCACTTAGTAGGACCAGGGCCCAGCGAGGGACCGCCCAGAGGCTGTGTCCCGGGGCATCGCTGCCGGGCCGGGGGCGTTCATAACCGGGGGGTTATGAACGCTATAGGGACGAACTATAGTACATCTGCCTGAGCATCACTATAGTACATCTGCCTGAGCATCACTATAGTACATCTGCCTGAGCATCTCTATAGTACATCTGCCTGAGCATCACTATAGTACATCTGCCTGAGCATCACATTAGTACATCTGCCTGAGCATCACTATAGTACATCTGCCTGAGCATCACTATAGTACATCTGCCTGAGCATCACTATAGTACAGCGTTTCCCAAACTCGGTCCTCGGGACACCAAGGGGTACACATTTTGGTTTTTGCCCTAGCACTACACAGCTGATTCAATGATCAACTAATCATCTAAATGATGATTAGTGATCATCATGATCACTAAATTATCAACTAATCATCAAGCTTTGATAATTTGAACCAGCTGTGTAGTGCTGGGGTAAAAACCTAAATGTGTACCCATTGGGGTCCCGAGGACCGAGTTTGGGAAACCCAGATCTATTCAGTTGTATTAGAATTGGAGAAGACTTTTATTTAGCAAATGTCGTGTAATGACTATATTTTGTTCAAATCAGGAAACACAAATGTACAGTATATCTTTGGCTCCATCTCAGTTTGTTTTTCAGTTATCTCCACAAATTCCCTCTTTACCAAAACAAGTGCACATTTTTCTCTGAGAGAAGCGTTTAGCTAGGAATGCTCAGTAAAACTGTTGAAACTCTCTCCGTATCCCAATGTGCATTTGCATATTTTATGACTTCGTTAAGCTGTCATTCCTCTGCATTATTAATAATATGGGAAGAGATTTGCAAATAGCAGCACATCCCAATTTCTATAAAGAGTATGTTGGGAAAATGAACAGTGTTATGTAGCAGGGATACCATGTATAAATGAAGCCCCGAACCAGTTCTGGCCTCAGGACATTATCCTCTCTAAGTGTTGTGGGCAAAGTTAGCGTCACCTAACAAAGTTCCATGTTTTATTTCTATCCTATATCCTCAGAAAATATATTCAGCCAATGTACTCGGTAAAGTTAGCTTCTCTCAAAGTTAGATGTTTGTTATTTCTCTTTCATATTGCTTTCCCTTCCAGTGGGTGGATAGGCCACAGTAAGGGCTTATTACAGTAGCAGTATGTCTGCTCCACCATGTTTCTAGACACCTTAGTGCCAAGCCATCTTCATTACAGTGCACTGGGCCTGAGTTCAGCTGGCTGTCTGAGTGACTGGTCTGGATGAAGCTCTATTAGTTGGCAATATATAGAGCTCTCAGCTGGCTGTTTATTTACTGAGTAGGCTACACTACCCTGCTCTCTCTCTCTCTCTCTCTCTCTCTCTCTCTCTCTCTCTCTCTCTCTCTCTCTCTCTCTCTCTCTCTCTCTCTCTCTCTCTCTCTCTCTCTCTCAGCAGCTAGCAACCCCCCAGGGCCCCCTTATCTTACAGTGGTGGAGAGAGAGCAGGGCCAATAAGACATGATGATGTTAGACTGGTCTCAGAAGCCCTTCAGTGAAGATCTGACATAGACCCTGTCCAGTATGGTACAGTTCAGTCAGTGATTAGCAGGTAGTTCAGTTCAACTCACTGTTGTGTTGGTTTAAAGACAGGTTTAAAGACAGGTTTAAAGACAGGACCTTTGGTCACCACACATGTAATTCCTGATACAACGTGACAACTACAAGTGTATTAAGAGGTCACTTAGTGGTTATTGTGGTACATATTAGTGTCACTTCTCAGGTTTTGATATGGTTGTGAGAGTGATTTGTCAACCAGTCCCATTATGATCGAGCTGAACTAAGCCCCGGAACTAAGCTGAACTAAGCCAAGTCACCTCCACCTTACCTGTCACCCTAGACCCACTTCAGTTTGCATATCGCCCCAACAGGTTCACAGACGATGCAATTGCCATCACACTGCACACTTCTATCACTTCTATCTCAAGGCCATCAGACTGTTAAACAGCCATCACTAACACAGAGGCTGCTGCCTACATACTGACTCAAATCATTAGCCACTTTAATAAATGGATCACTAGTCACTTTAAAAATGCCACTATAATAATGTTTACATATCTTACATTACTCATCTCATATGTATATTCTGTACTCTATACCATCTACTGCATCTTGCCTATGCCATTCGGCCATCGCTCATCCATATATTTATATGTACATATTCTTATTCCATTCCTTTATTTTTGTGTGTTTAAGGTAGTTGTTGTGAAATTGATAGATTACTGCACTGTCGGAACTAGAAGCACAAGCATTTCGCTTCGCTCGCACTAACATCTTCTAACCATGTGACCAATAACATTTGATTTGAGTTTAGCCAAACACCTCCGTGCGGCTTTCTAAGTCTGTTTTGAGATGGTCAGACAGGCATGGGGGACATTGTTATCGTCCTTAACCTACCCACTATCCTTCCTGCTCTGTGGCCTGGTCTGTGATGGCATGTCCACTACAGTTCATACCCACAATCCATCTCCCTAGAAAATAACAAAAAAGTGACATCCTCTCCTTTAAAGAGATAATGCTCTTTAAAGCAAACTGTATAAAACGATAAAACAAGTCAGGGGAAAACTACTTATAAACCCTCCCTTCACCTGATGGAGGTCTTGCTCAAGGTTATGCTGTACTAAAAGGATGTATACTAGAGTTGAATGAATGTGTTTTGATCTCTTCTGTGACACACTTTCAAGGGGAAAATGGCGTATGTGGCATCGAGCTATGCTAGGAAGTCCCGAGAGTATTTTGGTGTAAAGAGGTTAGCTGCATGTGTATGTTTGATTGGATCATGCTAGATTGGCCAGTTTAGCGCTGCCTGATGTCGCGTATCGAGGGTCACACTGCTGAATGCCCATCAAGCCCCTTCAATAAGCTGCCGTCACCTCTCCTTAGCTGCTTAGAGTGATGCGCCATGGGAGAGGCGGCAGAGGCCCAAACCACATTCCCTCTGTCCTCACCTGACAGCCCAGCCCAGCTCTACTGGGAATCAGCTGCTTCTCTCTTCACTTCACACTCCAAACAATAGAACCCAGACGTCTAATATTGACAGGCTCCAAACCTGCACTTTTTAAAGTGTATTATCCTCTCATCCTGATGTGATTGAGGGGGCGCCTCCAGAGTGGCTTTTATTGCCTCCGTCTGTATCTGCTCTGTTGGTGCTGTGGTGAAAAGTCCAATAGCTGTTTTTCTCTTGCAGTATAAGAGGAAAGGCTTCTGACTGACAGGGACTAACAGCATTTCACAACAAACAAACAGTGTTTCTCCCAGCTCTGGTACACAATCTTCAAGTGCACAATGGAGGGAATGCAACCTGGAACCCAGAGGCCTTAGCTCAGCAGAATCTACTGTAGCCGTCGCTGAAGTTTCAACGATGGGCCTGTCTGTCAGACAACAACTACTATAGGATTGAATCTTGGGACATGGAAAGGATTTATTAGCAATTGAAATGAGTCCAAACGGTCCAGTCCTGAGTGTCTGTACTCTGTGCTGAGACAGAAGTAATGAGTGGACTTTTATTTTACAAGGGAGGGATACATACTGTACATTGGGGTGTAGTCTGAGGGATACATACTGTACATTGTGGTGTAGTCTGAGGGATACATACTGTACATTGTGGTGTAGTCTGAGGGATACATACTGTACATTGGGGTGTAGTCTGAGGGATACCTACTGTACATTGGGGTGTAGTCTGAGGGATACCTACTGTACATTGGGGTGTAGTCTGAGGGATACATACTGTACATTGGGGTGTAGTCTGAGGGATACCTACTGTACATTGGGGTGTAGTCTGAGGGATACATACTGTACATTGGGGTGTAGTCTGAGGGATACATACTGTACATTGGGGTATAGTCTGAGGGATACATACTGTACATTGGGGTGTAGTCTGAGGGATACACACATTGGCTGGTGTAGTCTGAGGGATACCTACTGTACATTGGGGTGTAGTCTGAGGGATACACACATTGGCTGGTGTAGTCTGAGGGATACACACATTGGCTGGTGTAGTCTGAGGGATACACACATTGGCTGGTGTAGTCTGAGGGATATACACATTGGCTGGTGTAGTCTGAGGGATACACACATTGGCTGGTGTAGTCTGAGGGATACACACATTGGCTGGTGTATGTACAGATTTGGCAGTACTTTGCAGGCTGTGAGTCAATACTGTAAAGAAAACATGGATCCACGCTCTCTGGAATGACGTTTCAACATTTCCTCTTCAGGTCAGACATGGTGAAATGCTGTAGCTGTCTCTGTGTTTTACAGCACCTCCTTTTCTCTCTCTCTCTGTCGCTCTCTTTTTCTTTCTCTCTCTCTCTATCTACCCCCCCTCTCTTTTTCTCTGTCTTTCTCTTTCCTATTTGGGAACTCTCCCTCCATCAAACTTGACCCCTGTCTGTTACTGTGCCAGTCTTCCTCTCCTCCTCTTCCTCCCTCCCGCCATCCCTCCTCTACCCCTGTGCCACATCTGTGGGATAAAAGGTGGATTTTGCGTTTATTTTGGACAGCTCTCTTTGTCCTTTAGCCCTTGTAGTCCATCAAAGGCATGGAAGAGAGGGAAGAGAGGAAGAGAAGGAGGAGAGGAAGGAGAGAGGAACAAACGTTTGGCTTGCTGTGACAGTGATAGCAGACGGTCAGTCTTGGCTCTAGATGGTTGTTTCAGCTCTTTGTTGTTCAGCCTGTTCTGCTCAGGGACCATTGCTGTACGGTACTACTTCTTAGCATCTTACCAGGCTTACACAACTCCCTGTTTTATAGAGAAATACCAGCAGGAACTGTAAAATCCCATTTAAACACATCAAAATATAAAGAGTATTTATAGGGCCAATGAACGTTCAGACAAAATACAGTATATAAAGTTATTCTTTGGCACAAGCTTACCTATGACTGTAATGTAGCCTTTTTTAAAGGGAATTTAACTCAACTTAACGTTGTAAGTGAACATAAAAACTACAGAAGGTACACCAGGATGACTTTCATTCTCAACATGGTCATAAAGGGTTATTTATTGCAATAGGCAGGAACGTTTTCAGTTGGAACTCTCCAAGGTGTTAACAGGCTAGCTACATGCCCAGATACATGATCCTTTAAGGGGTCAATTATCTTCTCTAAGGTCATAGCTTTCCTCCTGGCTGCACGTTTTAAAACCGTATTCTTTCTCAATATGCGATAAGCACGTCGATTGACTGACTGACTGTAGATTCCTTGTCTTTCTCAGCCATGAAAGTCCTTCAGTACTTTGATGGGCCCATGCTGGAACTTGAAACTGATGATCTCAATATTAGAGATAACCCCCCCCCCCCTTCCTTCAAGCTTCAAGCTCATAAATTACCGGTGCATCACCCTGAACGCTTTATTCTATCAAGCCTGAATTTGTCTGGGCTTCTCCTCTTTCACCGGAGACAATCCTCACAGTCAAAACAGATTCTCTGTTTAAGGAGTTTCGCTATGCGTTCCCATTGGGTTCTACTCCCCTGCTGCCTACAGTATGTATGGGGCTCTTAGGCTTTGACCTCAACCGTGGGGTTGAGTAGGGTAGTGAACGCTGTCTGAATGCATCTCTCTTCTCTGTCTCTCTCTTCTCTATCTTTCTCTGTCTCTCTCTTCTTTGTTTCACTCTCTCTCTCCTACTTTCTCTCTCTCTCATGAGGCCTGCTCACCTGGCACAGTTCCCATATATTCAGGCTCAACCCGGTGATGTTTCATTTTCATTCTAATTCTCTAGCGTCCATTCCCTGAGCTATAGGGACAGACTGGGGCTGGTGTTTATATGGATATGTTATGATGTTAGGCCTTAGTTCTGGTGCTGGACCATGAAATGTCTTTCCACTGTAGGCTTTGGGTCTCTGTACTACAATAGAAAGAGAGTGTCTGATGTGTGTATCGTATCTATTCTGTATACCTTTCAGCTCTAAAACGGCAGTCTCCTGGACGTCTAACTGAACAGGGTGATGACCGACTGTTCCATTCCTGTTAACTTGACCTCCAGGCCCTAATTGAAGACTATAACTAGAGTGTTTCTTGGTGTGTCTGTTTGAGGCCCTTGGCTGTCTATGTGTGTTGTGTTGAAGGATTAAGATTGACTGCTCAGTGGTCAGACTGACACCACCCTGTGGTAGAAGACGCCACTGCAGCTGCTTGCATCCTTCACATTCACACACACACACGCACACACACACACACACACACACACACACACACACACACACACACACACACACACACACACACACACACACACACACACACACACACACACACACACACACACACACACACACACACACACACACACACACACACACACACACACACACACACTGTGCCCACAGTTTGTGCCAGCTGACAGTTTTTCCATCATAGTCCATCAAAGTATGATATTAATCACAGTTCTATCCATAATATGTTCTGGTGGCAGCCTGCCGAAGACGTTCAGGCTGAGAGTTCACCTTGCAAGGCCAGGACTCAACAGTGTTTCTTGACAGGCAGCTGGCAGGCAGGAGGGCAGGCAGGAGGGCAGCCAGGCTTCATCTACTGTCTGCCTGTTTCAAACTGCCTCCAAATGGGCCTGTTTGACTGGATGCCAGGGCCCTCTGGAGCTCTGGCCTCCAGGTTACTGCAATGTATCACAAGGGCTTCAGTACATTGGCCTTCACATGGATTTATGAGGTGGAACCAAACAGTGTTCTCTCCCTCTTCTTCTTTTTAAGTTTAGTAGTTTGATGTTCCTGGACTGTCACCAGCATACAACCTGTCACCAGCATACAACCTGTCACCAGCATACAACCTGTCACCAGCATACAACCTGTCACCAGCATACGACCTGTCACCAACATACGACCTGTCACCAACATACGACCTGTCACCAGCATATGACCTGTCACCAGCATACCACCTGTCACCAGCATACGACCTGTCACCAGCATAGAACCTGTCACCAGCATACAACCTGTCACCAGCATACGACCTGTCACCAGCATACGACCTGTCACCAGCATACGACCTGTCACCAGCATACGACCTGTCACCAGCATACGACCTGTCACCAGCATAGAACCTGTCACCAGCATAGAACCTGTCACCAGCATACAACCTGTCACCAGCATACAACCTGTCACCAGCATACGACCTGTCACCAGCATACGACCTGTCACCAGCATACGACCTGTCACCAACATACGACCTGTCACCAGCATACGACCTGTCACCAGCATACGACCTGTCACCAGCATACGACCTGTCACCAACATACGACCTGTCACCAGCATACAACCTGTCACCAGCATACGACCTGTCACCAGCATACGACCTGTCACCAGCATACGACCTGTCACCAACATACGACCTGTCACCAGCATACGACCTGTCACCAGCATACGACCTGTCACCAGCATACGACCTGTCACCAACATACGACCTGTCACCAGCATACGACCTGTCACCAGCATACGACCTGTCACCAACATACGACCTGTCACCAGCATACGACCTGTCACCAGCATACGACCTGTCACCAGCATACAACCTGTCACCAGCATACGACCTGTCACCAGCATACAACCTGTCACCAGCATATGACCTGTCACCAGCATACGACCTGTCACCAGCATACGACCTGTCACCAGCATACAACCTGTCACCAGCATACGACCTGTCACCAGCATACAACCTGTCACCAGCATATGACCTGTCACCAGCATACAACCTGTCACCAGCATACGACCTGTCACCAGCATACAACCTGTCACCAACATACAACCTGCAGGTAAAGGGTTATTATCTTTTTAAGTTTAGTAGTTTGATGTTCCTGGACTGTCACCAGCATACGACCTGTCACCAACATACAACCTGCAGGTAAAGGGTTATTATCTTTTTAAGTTTAGTAGTTTGATGTTCCTGGACTGTCACCAGCATACGACCTGTCACCAACATACAACCTGCAGGTAAAGGGTTATTATCTTTTTAAGTTTAGTAGTTTGATGATCCTGGACTGTCACCAGCATACAACCTGTCACCAACATACAACCTGCAGGTAAAGGGTTATTATCTTTTTAAGTTTAGTAGTTTGATGTTCCTGGACTGTCACCAGCATACAACCTGTCACCAACATACAACCTGCAGGTAAAGGGTTATTATCTTTTTAAGTTTAGTAGTTTGATGTTCCTGGACTGTCACCAACATACGACCTGCAGGTAAAGGGTTATTATCTTTTTAAGTTTAGTAGTTTGATGTTCCTGGACTGTCACCAGCATACGACCTGTCACCAGCATACAACCTGCAGGTAAAGGGTTATTATCTTTTTAAGTTTAGTAGTTTGATGTTCCTGGACTGTCACCAGCATACAACCTGTCACCAACATACGACCTGCAGGTAAAGGGTTATTATCTTTTTAAGTTTAGTAGTTTGATGTTCCTGGACTGTCACCAGCATACAACCTGTCACCAACATACAACCTGCAGGTAAATGGTTATTATCTTTTTAAGTTTAGTAGTTTGATGTTCCTGGACTGTCACCAGCATACAACCTGTCACCAACATACAACCTGCAGGTAAAGGGTTATTATCTTTTTAAGTTTAGTAGTTTGATGTTCCTGGACTGTCACCAGCATACGACCTGTCACCAACATACAACCTGCAGGTAAAGGGTTATTATCTTTTTAAGTTTATTAGTTTGATGTTCCTGGACTGTCACCAGCATACAACCTGTCACCAACATACAACCTGCAGGTAAAGGGTTATTATCTTTTTAAGTTTAGTAGTTTGATGTTCCTGGACTGTCACCAGCATACGACCTGTCACCAACATACAACCTGCAGGTAAAGGGTTATTATCTTTTTAAGTTTAGTAGTTTGATGTTCCTGGACTGTCACCAGCATACAACCTGTCACCAACATACAACCTGCAGGTAAAGGGTTATTATCTTTTTAAGTTTAGTAGTTTGATGTTCCTGGACTGTCACCAGCATACAACCTGTCACCAACATACAACCTGCAGGTAAAGGGTTATTATCTTTTTAAGTTTAGTAGTTTGATGTTCCTGGACTGTCACCAACATACGACCTGCAGGTAAAGGGTTATTATCTTTTTAAGTTTAGTAGTTTGATGTTCCTGGACTGTCACCAGCATACGACCTGTCACCAGCATACAACCTGCAGGTAAAGGGTTATTATCTTTTTAAGTTTAGTAGTTTGATGTTCCTGGACTGTCACCAGCATACAACCTGTCACCAACATACGACCTGCAGGTAAAGGGTTATTATCTTTTTAAGTTTAGTAGTTTGATGTTCCTGGACTGTCACCAGCATACAACCTGTCACCAACATACAACCTGCAGGTAAATGGTTATTATCTTTTTAAGTTTAGTAGTTTGATGTTCCTGGACTGTCACCAGCATACAACCTGTCACCAACATACAACCTGCAGGTAAAGGGTTATTATCTTTTTAAGTTTAGTAGTTTGATGTTCCTGGACTGTCACCAGCATACGACCTGTCACCAACATACAACCTGCAGGTAAAGGGTTATTATCTTTTTAAGTTTATTAGTTTGATGTTCCTGGACTGTCACCAGCATACAACCTGTCACCAACATACAACCTGCAGGTAAAGGGTTATTATCTTTTTAAGTTTAGTAGTTTGATGTTCCTGGACTGTCACCAGCATACGACCTGTCACCAACATACAACCTGCAGGTAAAGGGTTATTATCTTTTTAAGTTTAGTAGTTTGATGTTCCTGGACTGTCACCAGCATACGACCTGCAGGTAAAGGGTTATTATCTTTTTAAGTTTAGTAGTTTGATGTTCCTGGACTGTCACCAGCATACAACCTGTCACCAACATACAACCTGCAGGTAAAGGGTTATTATCTTTTTAAGTTTAGTAGTTTGATGTTCCTGGACTGTCACCAGCATACGACCTGTCACCAACATACAACCTGCAGGTAAAGGGTTATTATCTTTTTAAGTTTAGTAGTTTGATGTTCCTGGACTGTCACCAGCATACGACTTGTCACCAACATACAACCTGCAGGTAAAGGGTTATTATCTTTTTAAGTTTAGTAGTTTGATGTTCCTGGACTGTCACCAGCATACAACCTGTCACCAACATACAACCTGCAGGTAAAGGGTTATTATCTTTTTAAGTTTAGTAGTTTGATGTTCCTGGACTGTCACCAGCATACAACCTGTCACCAACATACAACCTGCAGGTAAAGGGTTATTATCTTTTTAAGTTTAGTAGTTTGATGTTCCTGGACTGTCACCAACATACAACCTGCAGATAAAGGGTTATTATCTTTTTAAGTTTAGTAGTTTGATGTTCCTGGACTGTCACCAGCATACGACCTGTCACCAACATACAACCTGCAGGTAAAGGGTTATTATCTTTTTAAGTTTAGTAGTTTGATGTTCCTGGACTGTCACA
Source organism: Oncorhynchus kisutch (assembly GCF_002021735.2). NCBI lineage: Eukaryota > Metazoa > Chordata > Actinopteri > Salmoniformes > Salmonidae > Oncorhynchus > Oncorhynchus kisutch. The sequence goes on along the minus strand of NC_034181.2, from coordinate 76,733,379 downwards.
TACAACCTGTCACCAACATACAACCTGCAGGTAAAGGGTTATTATTGCAGGAAAAACATTGGACTTGTTAAGAGAGATTGTGTGATAAAAGACAGTAAGTTGTGTGTTTGGAATGTTTTACTGGCCGTGTCACACCCTGATCTGTTTCACCTGTCCTTGTTCTTGTCTCCACCCCCCTCCAGGTGTCACACATCTTCCCAATTATCCCCTGGGTATTTATACCTGTGTTTTCTGTCTGTCTGTGTCAGTTCGTCTTGTTTGTTCAAGCCTACCAGTGGTTTGTCTCAGCGACTGTTTTTCCCTAGTCTCGCTTTCACTCGGCCTCCTGGTTTTTGAACTTTGCCTGTCTTGACCCTGTTCCCGCCCACCTCTGACCCTGCCTGCCACCCTGTTCCTTTACTCCTGCTCTGGATTACCGACCTCTGCCTGACCTGACCTGTCGTTTGCCTGCCCCGGTGGTTATGAAAAACATTGTTACTTCACACAGTCTGCACTTGGGTCTTACCTTGATTCCTGACAGGCTGACCCTTTAAGACATCGTATGAGAAAAGGTGGTCATTTTTACTGTACAACTCAGCTCATGTTTGTGATTCCAGAAACCAGGTATCTTGGTTGTAAAAAGTAACAAAATGGGTTCGGCTCTTTACACATAAGACTAGATAACTATAATCGACACACAAATATTGAGGCAATGTGTACCGTACATAATATACTGTTTTTTATTGTTCTCTAAATGCTAGTCCAGGGTTAGTCCATTTGTTCTCTCTCTGTCAATCTGAATAAACCTCTCAGAGACAGAACCTGACCACTGTGACTGACCCAAACTTCAGGAAAGCTTTGACGATGTACAGACTCAGTGGGCCTTGCTATTGAGAAAGGCTGCCATAGGTAGACCTGGCCCTCAAGAGAAGACGCACTGCAAACATGAGATGGAAACTGAGCTGCACTTCCTAACCTCCTGTCAAATGTATGACCATATTGGAGGCATGTTTCCCTCAGATTACACAGATACACAAAGAATTTGAAAACAAACCCCATTTTGGGTGAAATACCAGTGTGCCATCACAGCAGCAAAATGTGTGACCTACTGCCACAATAAGATGACAACCAGTGAAGAACAAACACCATTGTAAATATTTTCCCTTTTGTACTTGAACTATTTGCACAGAATATAACATTTGAAATGCCTTTATTCCTTAGGGGCATTTGTGAGTGTGTAACGCTCTGGGCATAGTGTGTGCGAAGTCAGGCACAGGAAGCAGAGAGTACAGGGTAGTGCTATTTATTGCACACACGGCAAACATAAGCCACCCCACGAAATACAGGGCACACAACAAAACAAATGCCCCAAACACGGGGACTCAAACAGTCCGGAGAAAAGCCCACGAACGAAACACATCAACACATCAACATCAAACGTGCCCAGAGCAACACAAAACAATCCCGCACAAAGAGCAGGCGGGCTAATCAGCCTACACACAAAACAGGTGAAACCAATAAACAGAAAGGGGAAAAGGGATCAGTGGCAGCTAGTAGGTGACGGTGACCCCCGAGCGCCACCCAAACCGGAAGGGGAGCCACCTTCGGTAGGAGTCGTGACAGAGTGTAATGTTTACTGTACATTTTTATTGTTTATTTCACTTTAGTTTATTATCTAGTTCACTTGCTTTGGCATTGTTAACATGTGTTTCCCATGCCAATAAAGCCCTTATATTTAATTGAGAGAGAGAGAGGGGACAGTGGATGTATCGGACTGTCAGTGATGTTTTTGATCTGATCTGAGGCGCTGCTGGTGTCAGAGGTTAAAGGGCAGGATCAGGGTTTTTCCTGCATGTTAAATTTCAGGCGGCAGGCTCTTCCTAGCAGGACCCTGGTACCTGTTACTCCTCAGTGGGCTCCCTGCCTCACCCCTCCATCCCTCCTCCGTCCCCGGGCTCGCCACTCCAGCACTCCTGGAGTGGCGAGCACCCCCCCAGCACCCCCCCCCCCCCCCCCCCAGCTTGGGGGCTCCCCACCTCACCTCCTACCCCTTCCCCCGCCTCCCAGCTTTCACCTCTAATCAGCATTCAGCCCACTACCTCAGTCCTCTCATCACAAACCCTCCTGGATTTATTTTCATACTATGGGGGTATGATAGCCACTTAATAATTCATATTTAGAGTGAATACCCGTGCACTGAGAAATTCTGATTCATCCTGTCTTCCAGTAGCTTGGCTTGTCCACAGCATTCTCTTCTTGCATCATTTAAGCCTGATGGTTTTTCTTGTGTGGCTTGGTTAAACTTGATTTGCGCCCTTTGCAGTATGGTTGTTCAGTTGAGTCGTCTCCATTTTGTTGGTTGGAAAGTTTGGGATGAAAGGGCGGATGGGGAGGATGGGCCGCAGACAAGGTCTTTCATCTCTCAAACAACATGCCACTTTAAAGCATTTGAACAGATTCCCAGATCCCAGATTGTACCTATAAAGTTTAAAGAGAAACAAGAACACAGGCAGAAGCCAGATATGATCTGACCCATGATTGTTGACCAGAGAGAACAGACTGAGCCAGCCAGCCAGCCAGCCAGCCAGCTCCCATTTTCAGATGTGGCTGTGTGTGAGATTAGAGGGGAATGTTCTGTGAATGTGTTTGTGTGTGAAGGTGTTTGCGTGTGAAGGTGTGTGAGAAGCAGCCTGAGTAGCTGAATTCTTTCTATTGCCCTTAACCATTACAAGCATTACATGGACAAATCAACCCTGAATAGATCACAGGAACTGTGTCTTTACTTGTCACAACACCAAACATCTTTCCTCTGGCTTCTCAGATCATGCTGGAACATTGTGGGCCAATAGGAGAACTGGCTCTTGCCATGCTGAGAACCAATAGGAAAGCAGGTTGTTAACACTCGCTAATCCAATGAGAGAACAGGGTGTAGATGGGCTCCGGGCCAATGACAGGAGAGTGTCTGTCTTTGTTACATGTGGTGTCCAGATTGATGTACAAGCTTTAATCTGTGTGAACAACATGGACACATCATTTACTCACATGGAAAGACTCTTTCAGATCGTTCCTTTTAGTTTTTTATGTTTTAGTTTAGAATGTCAGATTGATATTTATGTGTGTGTGTGTGTGTGTGTGTGTGTGTGTGTGTGTGTGTGTGTGTGTGTGTGTGTGTGTGTGTGTGTGTGTGTGTGTGTGTGTGTGTGTGTGTGTGTGTGTGTGTGTGTGTGTGTGTGTGTGTGTGAGCCCCGTCTGCATGAACCCAGGCTATTTTTCCTGTTAGTTTTGCTTTCATGTTTCCATTTGAAGGCGATCAGAACTAAATCAATCTAAATGATGGGGTGGTATGTATACTCCTTAGGATCAGGCAGAGAGACATTTGCCTTTTCCCTTTAAGCATGTTCTTTTTGGAGTTCCACTTGTCAGGAGGGAGATAAATATAGTTTAGGACAAACCCAAATAAATGGGTGGGTTCAGCAATGCTCAGAGCAACAAGCCACTGAGGAAGATGTTACCTAGCAGCCTACACAGGCTTCCTCCCTCTCACTGTTATGGAAACAAAATGTCTGTGTGTGTCCTAGTCTGCACTGCACCTTTACAGCTCCACCACTAGACAGGAGCGCTATCCAAACAGGGGAGGAAGTAGCTGCTGCACCACCACATTAACCGGAGGAAGAGACAGTGTTAAGAATGATTAGTCACCCTGCTATAATGTATGTCTCACTTCCTGGTTAAATACTTCCTGGTTACAGAGTGGCGAGGCGGACTGTAGGCCCTAGTTACCACTAGGCAGGGCAGTCTTTGGAAGAGCTTAATTCTACCTATACGCTGTGTGACTCATTCAGGTTAAATAAAGACAGGTGCCATTTTAGTTTAGCCCTGATGGTGTTGTGCTGAAACATGTATTACACCCTGAGGACTGTGACTCCTGTAGAGTTTTCATGTATGGAAATGTCATTTCACCAAGCATACACTGTCCTCTCTCTCCACACAGATGTGTCCTGTAAAAGGTTTAATATAGCACATTACAGGGAGAGGAGAAAAGCATATGAAGATATTACAGGTATTAAAATAGAGAATAGGATTAAATGAAGGGAATGTAAAGTATGTTACCTGCAGGGTGGGAAACCTCATCTTGACTGAAAGGATAATAACTTTAGAGGTAAACATATGGTCATTCCATTGAGGGGTTTGTTAGTAACTTCGTCCCCAGGCTATTGCACACAGTACATACAAAACTGGGATATCAACGATTCAATGTTTTCCTTAGTGGGAGTGACCATGTAATTCTATGGGAGTGACCAACTGGGTAAATGATTTGTCATCATTTAAATTTTGTGAATCACACAACTGCAAGGCGTTATTTGGGAGATGATTGGTTGGTAGATTAAGCCGCCTGTACACCGGGAGTTTCTCCCAACTGCATGGCGTTATGTGTGAGATGATTGGTTGGTAGATTAAGCCGCCTGTACACCAGGAGTTTCTCCCAACTGCAAGGCGTTATGTGGGAGATGATTGGTTGGTAGATTAAGCCGCCTGTACACCGGGAGTTTCTCCCAACTGCATGGCGTTATGTGGGAGATGATTGGTTGGTAGATTAAGCCGCCTGTACACCGGGAGTTTCTCCCAACTGCATGGTGTTATGTGGGAGATGATTGGTTGGTAGATTAAGCCGCCTGTACACCGGGAGTTTCTCCCAACTGCATGGCGTTATGTGGGAGATGATTGGTTGGTAGATTAAGCCGCCTGTACACCGGGAGTTTCTCCCAACTGCATGGCGTTATGTGGGAGATGATTGGTTGGTAGATTAAGCCGCCTGTACACCGGGAGTTTCTCCCAACTGCATGGCGTTATGTGGGAGATGATTGGTTGGTAGATTAAGCCGCCTGTACACCGGGAGTTTCTCCCAACTGCAAGGCGTTATGTGGGAGATGATTGGTTGGTAGATTAAGCCGCCTGTACACCGGGAGTTTCTCCCAACTGCATGGCGTTATGTGGGAGATGATTGGTTGGTAGATTAAGCCGCCTGTACACCGGGAGTTTCTCCCAACTGCATGGCGTTATGTGGGAGATGATTGGTTGGTAGATTAAGCCGCCTGTACACCGGGAGTTTCTCCCAACTGCAAGGCGTTATGTGGGAGATGATTGGTTGGTAGATTAAGCCGCCTGTACACCGGGAGTTTCTCCCAACTGCAAGGCGTTATGTGGGAGATGATTGGTTGGTAGATTAAGCCGCCTGTACACCGGGAGTTTCTCCCAACTGCAAGGCGTTATTTGGGAGATGATTGGTTGGTAGATTAAGCCGCCTGTACACCGGGAGTTTCTCCCAACTGCATGGCGTTATGTGGGAGATGATTGGTTGGTAGATTAAGCCGCCTGTACACCGGGAGTTTCTCCCAACTGCATGGCGTTATGTGGGAGATGATTGGTTGGTAGATTAAGCCGCCTATACACCGGGAGTTTCTCCCAACTGCAAGGCGTTATGTGGGAGATGATTGGTTGGTAGATTAAGCCGCCTGTACACCGGGAGTTTCTCCCAACTGCATGGCGTTATGTGGGAGATGATTGGTTAGTAGATTAAGCCGCCTGTACACCGGGAGTTTCTCCCAACTGCAAGGCGTTATGTGTGAGATGATTGGTTGGTAGATTAAGCCGCCTATACACCGGGAGTTTCTCCCAACTGCATGGCGTTATGTGGGAGATGATTGGTTGGTAGATTAAGCCGCCTGTACACCGGGAGTTTCTCCCAACTGCATGGCGTTATGTGGGAGATGATTGGTTGGTAGATTAAGCCGCCTGTACACCGGGAGTTTCTCCCAACTGCATGGCGTTATGTTGGAGATGATTGGTTGGTAGATTAAGCCGCCTGTACACCGGGAGTTTCTCCCAACTGCATGGCGTTATGTGGGAGATGATTGGTTGGTAGATTAAGCCGCCTGTACACCGGGAGTTTCTCCCAACTGCATGGCGTTATGTGGGAGATGATTGGTTGGTAGATTAAGCCGCCTATACACCGGGAGTTTCTCCCAACTGCAAGGCGTTATGTGGGAGATGATTGGTTGGTAGATTAAGCCGCCTGTACACCGGGAGTTTCTCCCAACTGCAAGGCGTTATGTGGGAGATGATTGGTTGGTAGATTAAGCCGCCTGTACACCGGGAGTTTCTCCCAACTGCAAGGCGTTATGTGGGAGATGATTGGTTGGTAGATTAAGCCGCCTATACACCGGGAGTTTCTCCCAACTGCAAGGCGTTATGTGGGAGATGATTGGTTGGTAGATTAAGCCGCCTGTACACCGGGAGTTTCTCCCAACTGCATGGCGTTATGTGGGAGATGATTGGTTGGTAGATTAAGCCGCCTGTACACCGGGAGTTTCTCCCAACTGCATGGCGTTATGTGGGAGATGATTGGTTGGTAGATTAAGCCGCCTGTACACCGGGAGTTTCTCCCAACTGCATGGCGTTATGTGGGAGATGATTGGTTGGTAGATTAAGCCGCCTGTACACCGGGAGTTTCTCCCAACTGCATGGCGTTATGTGGGAGATGATTGGTTGGTAGATTAAGCCGCCTGTACACCGGGAGTTTCTCCCAACTGCATGGCGTTATGTGGGAGATGATTGGTTGGTAGATTAAGCCGCCTGTACACCGGGAGTTTCTCCCAGTCTTTCTGTATTGGCTAACAAAGGCCAAGTTCGACGTGTCTGGGAACAGGATTAGCTTTGTAGTGCTCTTTTTTGCCATTATCATGGGATGTCCAATCCAAAATCAAAACACACGACCACGGTTCTGCTCACAGGTAGGCTGTGTAAGTGCAGCAGATAGGCCTAGCTCTCTCTTTTCTTACAGATGTGTCTGTGTGCATACAGTATTTTCTTTTTGAAGTTTTTATTTATTTAACCTGGCAAGTCAGTTAAGAACAAATTCTTATTTACAATGACGGCCTATCCCGGCCAATGCTGGGCCAATTGTGCGCCACCCTATGGGACTCCCAATCACAGCCAAATATGATGCAGCCTGGATTCAAACTAGGGACTGCAGTGAGGCCCCTTGTATTGAGATGCAGTGTCTTAGACTGCTGTGCCATTCGGGAGCCCTTTTCCAGACTGTCACTGTCAGTATAGATGCAGTGTCTTAGACCACTGCGGCACTCGGGAGCCCTTTTCCAGACTGTCACTGTCAGTATAGATGCAGTGTCTTAGACTGCTGTGCCGTTCGGGAGCCCTTTTCCAGACTGTCACTGTCAGTATAGATGCAGTGTCTTAGACCACTGCGCCACTCGGGTAGAGTCAAGTGTAGAACAGAGCCTTGCAAAAAGAGGAGAAGAAGGAGAGGGAGGAGGATGAGGATGAGGAGAGGGAGGAGAAGAGGGAGTGGAGGAGGTTGAGGAGAGGGAGGGGAAGAGGGAGTGGAGGAGGTTGGAGAGGAGGAGAAGGAGAAGGAGGTGGAGAGGGAAGAGAAAGAGGAGGAAAAGGGAGTGGAGGAGCTGGGAGAGGAGGAGGAGAGGGGGGAGAAGGAGGAAGAAGAGGAGAGGGAGGAGGAGGAGGAGGTGGAGGAGGTGGGAGAGGAGGAAGAGGAGGGAGGAGGTGGAGGATGAGGAGAGGGAGGAGGAAGAGGGAGTGGAGGAAGTGAGAGAGGAGGTGGAGGAAGAGGAGAAGGTGGGAGAGGAGGGGGAAGAGTAAAGGGGGGAGGTGGGAATGAGGGAGGAGGACGTGGGAGAGGAGGAGGGGGTAGGAGAGGAGGAGAGGGAGGAGGAAGAGGAGGCATAAAGGAAGGGGGAGATGAGGAAGAGGAAGAGGAGGAGGAGGTCTTCCTAGAGATAGCTGCCCAGAGGAGACACTGTTAGGAGGTGAAGCAGTCAAATGCTATGCTCCTGATGTGCTGGCACGCCATCATAACCCCAGGCTGTTACTGTGCTGTTGTGGAGAGGGGAGGAGAGGTGGGAAGAGTAGAGGAGAGGAGAGGAGAGAGGGAGAGGGAGAGGAGGAGACTGACAGCAGCTCTTTGTGGCTCGCTTCAGCCTGCTTATTCATAGCACAGCACCAACCCATCTGACAGGATACATGCACACACACACACGCACTCACACAACACATACACAGCTTACAGTTTATCTACAGGAGCCCACAGCTAACAACCAATAACCCAGTACTAAGTCTGGAAGCACACACACTGAGCCGACATGGTTAGAGACTATGTGAGGACGGGGCCTGATAACACTGTGTCCAACTGTCTGGCACAGGAGCAAACTTTATTACATGTACACACACACACACCTCAACCATCCTAAATGTGCCGTGCAGGGCTCCTGAGAGACGGAAGAAGCACCTGGTTGCCCGCGGTGATGATCTTTCTCAGTCTCAGATGACAAAACGGGCAGCTTTATGGAAACACCTTGGTGTTAACACCACTGAATGGAACCTTTGTTTTTGAATTCCTGTGTTGTGTGAACAATGTTATGGTTTCACTGACTGATAATTACTAGAGACTGAAGACTGGGTTGTTATTTCTCTTTCTCTCTCTCTCTTTCTCTGCCTCCCTCTCTCTCTCTCTCTTTCTCTTTCTCTCTCTCTCTCTTTCTCTGCCTCCCTCTCTCTCTTCCTCTGCCTCCCTCCCTCTCTTTCTCTGCCTCCCTCTCTCTCTTCCTCTGCCTCCCTCCCTCTCTTTCTCTGCCTCCCTCTCTCTCTTTCTCTGCCTCCCTCTCTCTCTTCCTCTGCCTCCCTCCCTCTCTTTCTCTGCATGCCTCCCTCTCTCTCTTTCTCTGCCTCCCTCCCTCTCTTTCTCTGCCTCCCTCTCTCTCTTTCTCTGCCTCCCTCTCTCTCTTCCTCTGCCTCCCTCCCTCTCTTTCTCTGCCTGCCTCCCTCTCTCTCTTTCTCTGCCTCCCTCTCTCTCTTTCTCTGCCTCTCTCTCTCTCTCTCTTTCTCTGCCTCCCTCCCTCTCTCTCTCTCTCTTTCTCTGCCTCCCTCTCTCTCTCTTGCTCTCTTCTGCTCCTGCCTGACAGGCTTATCTTCTCAGTCGGTCGGTGTGTGTGTGTGGACCATGAGAGTAATGGTACCTGACACCTACTTTAGCGCCTTTCACACACATTGAGACTATCATTTGCCAAACTTACTTACACCGGGGAGAGAAAAACAACCCGTTTGGAGCAAATGAAGGGTGTAGAAACGTTTTTTGTTTTTTGTTTTTCTTCTCTGATAATTTGAACCAGGTCAGAAAATTAACGTGTTGTTATATAATTATGAGGTAAGTGTTAAATGAGGCCCATGGGGTGCAGGGTTGTTTTCCTGCCCTCGGGGGCTGGGACTGTGAGGCCGTGATGGAACTTAATGCAACACATATTTATTGTGTTAGGTTGAGCTGAGGTGTGACGGGTTTGATGCTGCCTCCATTACAGTCATTAGTGGGGATGAAACAGCAAGCTAGCGACCACTGAAAGCTGCTCTCTCTCCCCTGTCATCCTCCCTCTGTGTTCAAAGCACAAGCTGCTGAAACTGAAATGGCCATATGGGAAATGACCCTTTGGCTTCATGGTGAACGGATGATTGAGGCTTGATCTGTCAGTTGTCCTAGTAACACAATGCAATAACAATCATTTTACGCTGCGACAGTAAAGTACCAGGGTGTAAAAGCATTGGAGAGGAGATGGCATGAAAGCACCTCTTCAGCAGACTGTCTAGAGTTTCTAGATCTTGCAGGTGACTACAATCTTATCTTGACACTCGCTTTACTTACGCCTGAGCAGTCATGGACAGCATGCTTGAGTGTTGAGACCTGACAACTTTTTTGAGGATTAAAGCCTTATAGGAGATAGTTGCGGTAGTGCTGTGATATTGAGGCAAGTTCTGTTGCTTGATCCATGTCAGTGTGTCTAACCCTGTGATCCGTGTGCTAACATGACCCACTGGGGTAAGATGACTGCCTTAGCTCCCAGCTCCCTGTCTTTGTCCTCAGTGATGGCTTATAGCACAGACCCCTGTTTACCCTGGCCAACACAATGGCCAAGTCTAAACTCCTTTTGTGGTGCGGATTATGAGGCAGATTTACCTCAATTTGATCTGGGAGGGCCCCCTTTCATCAGCCTGGAGGTCTAATGCCATTATCTGGCTTAACCTGACTGCCCTCGTAGGGACCAGGCCCCCCCAGGGCCCCCATACCCACACCTCTCACCCCCTTCAAATACCCCCACCCTCCCTCTCAACCCCCTCTCATCACCCTGTCACCCTTCTCTCCCTCATGCTTCCTCACCTCCTCTCACCCCCTTCTCCCTCCACTCCAAAGGCCCATGGGAACCACGGTGTCACTGGGGCTTGACCATGGCAAAGGCTTCTGAGACGACAAGACCCAGCTGGGGACGACATCACAGAGCTCATGTTTTAATGTTCTACACGTCATAAACACACCAGGAATCAACATACAACACATATTCAGTATCTAAACAATGTGTCAACACTATGATCCCAGATTGATAGACTTGGGTAGCAACAAGATATCCTTTTAGTGTTCTTGGATGTTTTGAATGTGAATAAAACAGATAATTGTCTCTATTTGCTATTGATGGGATGGTTTTACCATTGCTAAGAGTGTTACGTTGTGAGGCTTGTCATGAATATCCATGACCAGAGTGATGGTGTTGTTTATGTGAACTCTAGCTCAAAGGTCATGCCGAGATTGGACAGAAAAATGCCCTTTCAGACAAGAGGTGTTTCTCCAGAAAACATGTTTTTTTAAAGATAGGATAAAAGTGTGTGTCTTAGCATGCCTTTTATCAGAGCTGTCATGGATCAGCAGACACTTTTTATAGGAGATACTGTAGCAGCCTCATCCTGAGTCGGTGTGTGGTCATCCAGACATGACATAACTTCCACAGTCACTGCTGGCTCTATCATCACTGTATGGATGTGATAGCTTGGATAGAAGCTTCCTCATTCAATCGCTAGAGCCAAGAGACATTCTGCAAACAGAGAGAGAGAGAGTGTTTGAGTTTTAAATCGTCTTTATTGGGTCTGAGAGCCCACAACACTATAAACACTGTCGTGTCTTCACTATCATTAAATTGAAGACTTAGTTTTTTATCAAAGATTCTCTGTAATTAGTTACGCGATTAAACTGAATAATCATGTAACTGTAATTAACTAGGATGTCGGGGAACCAAGGAAAATATTCAGATTACAGTTATAATTTCCCAATACAACCTTTCAGATATTTTCATATCTGATCAATAGTCTTCTGATTCATGAATTATTTATTTTACCTCATGTTAGTCTCATTCCAAATGTCGTAAATTGTTGGTTATCTGCACGAACCCAGTCTTCACTATGAGTCATCCATACATCAATTGTCTTAAATCATTTATTTATTACTAACTAAGTAATTCACAGAAATGCATAAACAAAACAACAAGGTAAATATGGTTACAAGAAATGATAGGAGAATGTGCCCTAGTGGGCTAAACCAGCCTCGCGGCTTGTTAGACAAAAGGGAAGTGGTGGTCGACCAAGAAGTCACTACAGAGTTAATAATTATAACAATTTAAATGCTAATCCTTTACATATGAACGCTCACTCATTCGGGAACAATTGCAATCAATATATATATTTACGCTCAGTGTGTCGTCTTGATCGCTGTTGAAAAGTTAGTTTCTGTTGGAGAGTTTTCGTCCTCTCTCTCTCTCTTGTTAGGATGGATCGTTCAGAGTGACATTCATTTGTTTCGTTATAGAATGGATGTTTCGGCGGATGTCGTTCTTCGCGTTCAATGATACAGAATTCCTAGCTGCAGACTAGTAATTAATATCAAAGACTTGTTCTTATTCTGTAGGTATCGATAGTCGAAGAGTTTAACCACGTGGTATGGTTAAAAGATTCAGCAATGGTCTGCAACCTTTGTACTCCCGTGATTGAGAGAAACATGGTCTACTGATAATTTCTCAAAATTGGGGTTTTATTCAGAAATCCAGAAAAGGGGCTGTCCCAGGATGCCTGACCCTAACTGGGCTCATGGGCGGTCCTCTGATTTAGTTCACAAAGGGAATTGGAGTTTCCTTCATTAAACAGTCCAAAATCACATTACACAATTTTACAAACAGTATCATACTCACTCATTCATCTTATACAACAATTAGATGTAAACCTCATATCTGAGGCTATTATATAAACAGCGTTATGGTAATGTGGCCACACGTCTCCCATGAGCTTCCCCAAGTTGTAACAAACGGACCAGTTCGTAGCTGGATTCTTCACCGATCTTTTATACCTTCTCCGGAACGTAAATGTTGTTCGGACCTCAAGTTCTGTGAGGTGGAAGAAATTCCTTTGTTCTCTATGAAACTTCACTCTATCTCTATACTGTGTGGCCATATGGCAGGGTCTTCCCTAGAAATGTACGACCTGACTCTGACCACAGCAGTCTGGTTGTTGAAACAGAGAGCGGGGGATGGTGCTCGCTGTACCCAAAGAGGGCAAGGTCATGACAACACTCATACAAAACCATAGTTACACATCAATTAAAAACACAACATCAAATTCTCCTCCACAGTAACTAAACATAACAGCCCCTGAATAACCCATATACTCATAAGCAGTTCAATATTGTTAACCAGTTTTGTATTAGGCAAACTCAACCCTCAGTCTCGCTGCCAACATTCCCTCTAGCATTCCCACCACATCCACAGACCCCTGTCCCCGAATACTGTTCTTTCAGGTCTTCCACATTGCTAATTTTGCTGCCCCTGACACAAAATTATAAACAGTTGGGAAGAGAAAAACCTCTCCCAGAGCTGAGAACCAATTAGTGATCAGGCAAGTCATCCCGACCAACCTACGACATTGTAAAAACAAATGTGCCAGAGTTTCAGACTCAGCAGAAAATGGACACCCTTCCTCAACTGTCGGATCCAGATGTACCAGATGCATATTGGTGGCTATGGCTCCATGTATCATCCTCCATTGTAGGTCAGCTGTCCTCTTTTCAATAGGCAGTTTGTATAAAGACCTCCAACATCCTTTTGGGGGGCACCTGGACCAAACACATCCGCCCACCTCGTCAATTTTACCCCTTCCAGGGAAGAGGCAAAGGACACTTTTACACAGATTTTGTACATGTCCTTCTTTCACGCCGCCTTGTACTCCCCCAGCTCTGGGGTATCGAAGGAAAGCAACATCCCCATGTCCTCCTCGACATCCCCCGCCGCAGCACTAACAATCAGTGCAGGGAACACATAATCCAGACCCTCCTTCCTCCTCTAATGCCCCCACTGCAGCACTAACAATCAGTGCAGGGAACACATAATCCAGACCCTCCTTCCTCCTCTAATGCCTCCACCGCAGCACTAACAATCAGTGCAGGGAACACATAATCCAGACCCTCCTTCCTCCTCTAATGCCCCCACTGCAGCACTAACAATCAGTGCAGGGAACACATAATCCAGACCCTCCTTCCTCCTCTAATGCCCCCACTGCAGCACTAACAATCAGTGCAGGGAACACATAATCCAGACCCTCCTTCCTCCTCTAATGCCCCCACCGCAGCACTAACAATCAGTGCAGGGAACACATAATCCAGACCCTCCTTCCTCCTCTAATGCCCCCACCGCAGCACTAACAATCAGTGCAGGGAACACATAATCCAGACCCTCCTTCCTCCTCTAATGCCTCCACCGCAGCACTAACAATCAGTGCAGGGAACACATAATCCAGACCCTCCTTTCTCCTCTAATGCCTCCACCGCAGCACTAACAATCAGTGCAGGGAACACATAATCCAGACCCTCCTTCCTCCTCTAATGCCTCCACCACAGCACTAACAATCAGTGCAGGGAACACATAATCCAGACCCTCCTTTCTCCTCTAATGCCTCCACCGCAGCACTAACAATCAGTGCAGGGAACACATAATCCAGACCCTCCTTCCTCCTCTAATGCCTCCACCGCAGCACTAACAATCAGTGCAGGGAACACATAATCCAGACCCTCCTTTCTCCTCTAATGCCTCCACCGCAGCAATAACAATCAGTGCAGGGAACACATAATCCAGACCCTCCTTTCTCCTCTAATGCCTCCACCGCAGCACTAACAATCAGTGCAGGGAACACATAATCCAGACCCTCCTTCCTCCTCTAATGCCTCCACCGCAGCACTAACAATCAGTGCAGGGAACACATAATCCAGACCCTCCTTTCTCCTCTAATGCCTCCACCGCAGCACTAACAATCAGTGCAGGGAACACATAATCCAGACCCTCCTTCCTCCTCTAATGCCTCCACCGCAGCACTAACAATCAGTGCAGGGAACACATAATCCAGACCCTCCTTCCTCCTCTAATGCCTCCACCGCAGCACTAACAATCAGTGCAGGGAACACATAATCCAGACCCTCCTTCCTCCTCTAATGCCCCCACTGCAGCACTAACAATCAGTGCAGGGAACACATAATCCAGACCCTCCTTCCTCCTCTAATGCCCCCACCGCAGCACTAACAATCAGTGCAGGGAACACATAATCCAGACCCTCCTTCCTCCTCTAATGCCCCCACCGCAGCACTAACAATCAGTGCAGGGAACACATAATCCAGACCCTCCTTCCTCCTCTAATGCCCCCACCGCAGCACTAACAATCAGTGCAGGGAACACATAATCCAGACCCTCCTTCCTCCTCTAATGCCTCCACCGCAGCACTAACAATCAGTGCAGGGAACACATAATCCAGACCCTCCTTCCTCCTCTAATGCCCCCACTGCAGCACTAACAATCAGTGCAGGGAACACATAATCCAGACCCTCCTTCCTCCTCTAATGCCCCCACTGCAGCACTAACAATCAGTGCAGGGAACACATAATCCAGACCCTCCTTCCTCCTCTAATGCCCCCACCGCAGCACTAACAATCAGTGCAGGGAACACATAATCCAGACCCTCCTTCCTCCTCTAATGCCCCCACCGCAGTACTAACAATCAGTGCAGGGAACACATAATCCAGACCCTCCTTTCTCCTCTAATGCCTCCACCGCAGCACTAACAATCAGTGCAGGGAACACATAATCCAGACCCTCCTTCCTCCTCTAATGCCTCCACCACAGCACTAACAATCAGTGCAGGGAACACATAATCCAGACCCTCCTTTCTCCTCTAATGCCTCCACCGCAGCACTAACAATCAGTGCAGGGAACACATAATCCAGACCCTCCTTCCTCCTCTAATGCCTCCACCGCAGCACTAACAATCAGTGCAGGGAACACATAATCCAGACCCTCCTTCCTCCTCTAATGCCTCCACCGCAGCACTAACAATCAGTGCAGGGAACACATAATCCAGACCCTCCTTCCTCCTCTAATGCCCCCCACCGCAGCACTAACAATCAGTGCAGGGAACACATAATCCAGACCCTCCTTCCTCCTCTAATGCCCCCACCGCAGCACTAACAATCAGTGCAGGGAACACATAATCCAGACCCTCCTTCCTCCTCTAATGCCCCCACCGCAGCACTAACAATCAGTGCAGGGAACACATAATCCAGACCCTCCTTCCTCCTCTAATGCCCCCACCGCAGCACTAACAATCAGTGCAGGGAACACATAATCCAGACCCTCCTTCCTCCTCTAATGCCTCCACCGCAGCACTAACAATCAGTGCAGGGAACACATAATCCAGACCCTCCTTCCTCCTCTAATGCCTCCACCGCAGCACTAACAATCAGTGCAGGGAACACATAATCCAGACCCTCCTTCCTCCTCTAATGCCTCCACCGCAGCACTAACAATCAGTGCAGGGAACACATAATCCAGACCCTCCTTCCTCCTCTAATGCCTCCACCGCAGCACTAACAATCAGTGCAGGGAACACATAATCCAGACCCTCCTTTCTCCTCTAATGCCTCCACCGCAGCACTAACAATCAGTGCAGGGAACACATAATCCAGACCCTCCTTACTCCTCTAATGCCTCCACCGCAGCACTAACAATCAGTGCAGGGAACACATAATCCAGACCCTCCTTTCTCCTCTAATGCCCCCACCGCAGCACTAACAATCAGTGCAGGGAACACATAATCCAGACCCTCCTTCCTCCTCTAATGCCTCCACCGCAGCACTAACAATCAGTGCAGGAACACATAATCCAGACCCTCCTTTCTCCTCTAATGCCTCCACCGCAGCACTAACAATCAGTGCAGGGAACACATAATCCAGACCCTCCTTCCTCCTCTAATGCCTCCACCGCAGCACTAACAATCAGTGCAGGGAACACATAATCCAGACCCTCCTTTCTCCTCTAATGCCTCCACCGCAGCACTAACAATCAGTGCAGGGAACACATAATCCAGACCCTCCTTCCTCCTCTAATGCCTCCACCGCAGCACTAACAATCAGTGCAGGGAACACATAATCCAGACCCTCCTTCCTCCTCTAATGCCCCCACCGCAGCACTAACAATCAGTGCAGGGAACACATAATCCAGACCCTCCTTCCTCCTCTAATGCCTCCACCGCAGCACTAACAATCAGTGCAGGGAACACATAATCCAGACCCTCCTTCCTCCTCTAATGCCTCCACCGCAGCACTAACAATCAGTGCAGGGAACACATAATCCAGACCCTCCTTCCTCCTCTAATGCCTCCACCGCAGCACTAACAATCAGTGCAGGGAACACATAATCCAGACCCTCCTTCCTCCTCTAATGCCTCCACCGCAGCACTAACAATCAGTGCAGGGAACACATAATCCAGACCCTCCTTTCTCCTCTAATGCCTCCACCGCAGCACTAACAATCAGTGCAGGGAACACATAATCCAGACCCTCCTTCCTCCTCTAATGCCTCCACCGCAGCACTAACAATCAGTGCAGGGAACACATAATCCAGACCCTCCTTTCTCCTCTAATGCCCCCACCGCAGCACTAACAATCAGTGCAGGGAACACATAATCCAGACCCTCCTTCCTCCTCTAATGCCTCCACCGCAGCACTAACAATCAGTGCAGGGAACACATAATCCAGACCCTCCTTCCTCCTCTAATGCCCCCACCGCAGCACTAACAATCAGTGCAGGGAACACATAATCCAGACCCTCCTTCCTCCTCTAATGCCCCCACCGCAGCACTAACAATCAGTGCAGGGAACACATAATCCAGACCCTCCTTCCTCCTCTAATGCCTCCACCGCAGCACTAACAATCAGTGCAGGGAACACATAATCCAGACCCTCCTTCCTCCTCTAATGCCTCCACCGCAGCACTAACAATCAGTGCAGGGAACACATAATCCAGACCCTCCTTCCTCCTCTAATGCCTCCACCGCAGCACTAACAATCAGTGCAGGGAACACATAATCCAGACCCTCCTTCCTCCTCTAATGCCTCCACCGCAGCACTAACAATCAGTGCAGGGAACACATAATCCAGACCCTCCTTTCTCCTCTAATGCCTCCACCGCAGCACTAACAATCAGTGCAGGGAACACATAATCCAGACCCTCCTTCCTCCTCTAATGCCTCCACCGCAGCACTAACAATCAGTGCAGGGAACACATAATCCAGACCCTCCTTCCTCCTCTAATGCCTCCACCGCAGCACTAACAATCAGTGCAGGGAACACATAATCCAGACCCTCCTTTCTCCTCTAATGCCTCCACCGCAGCACTAACAATCAGTGCAGGGAACACATAATCCAGACCCTCCTTCCTCCTCTAATGCCTCCACCGCAGCACTAACAATCAGTGCAGGGAACACATAATCCAGACCCTCCTTCCTCCTCTAATGCCTCCACCGCAGCACTAACAATCAGTGCAGGGAACACATAATCCAGACCCTCCTTCCTCCTCTAATGCCTCCACCGCAGCACTAACAATCAGTGCAGGGAACACATAATCCAGACCCTCCTTCCTCCTCTAATGTCTCCACCGCAGCACTAACAATCAGTGCAGGGAACACATAATCCAGACCCTCCTTTCTCCTCTAATGCCTCCACCGCAGCACTAACAATCAGTGCAGGGAACACATAATCCAGACCCTCCTTCCTCCTCTAATGCCTCCACCGCAGCACTAACAATCAGTGCAGGGAATACATAATCCAGACCCTCCTTCCACCGATCAGAATTGGAAGTGTCAGTCACATCTTGTCGATGAGTACTGGCAAGGAATTACAGACCTCATCTACGACCTTCCTCAGTAGGCGAGATAATCGGATCCCTGATCTTTCTCCCAGCTCCTCCAACGATCTGCTCCTGCTCTGCATCAGATGACCCAGTTTAGTACACCCTACACCTAACAGGCATGAACATAGGCTGGCTGAACCCACAGCACGGGACTGGATGGCAGTGTTGTAAAAAAGAGGCTCTTCAAAAAGCCACATCCCTGGTGGCATGCCGGCCTTGGACTTGACAAAAACTCTCCAAGCGGAGTCAGTCCAGGCAAACCACCCCCTCTAACTTTAAGAGGAAACGGTGCTTATCTAAGCCCAAACAGCCCACTCTCCTCATCAATGTATAGGCTGTGTCGACCCAGCTAGAACAGTCACTGTACAACAGTCTCTGGGCTTCTTGAAGCCGGAAAGCCATGATCTTGAAAGAAATGTCCACCAGACCTTGCCCACCCTCATGCAGTGGCAGGTACAGGGCTGCAGCTTTAATCCAATGTTGTCCAGACCAAAATAAATTGACAAGGGGCCTCTGAAGCTCTTTTATCAGACGGCTGTAAAATCATTAGTCTGTGCCACAGGGTAGAGGAAGCAAAAATATTGGCAGCATCCATTTCCACCATGACAGTCTGGCACACACTTTCTCCACTACACCCTCCCAGTTCTTTTTCTGAAATACATCGGAGCCTAGGAAAAAAAACAATGTCTTCATCCCATCTCTGCCCCACTGAAGCCCCCCTGGTAACCGTGGAGTGGATCCCGTCTGAAGCCCCCCTGGTAACCGTGGAGTGGACCCTATCTGAAGCACCCCTGGTAACCGTGGAGTGGACCCCGTCTGAAGCCCCCATGGTAACCGTGGAGTGGACCCCGTCTGAAGCCCCCCTGGTAACCGTGGAGTGGACCCCGTCTGAAGCCCCCCTGGTAACCGTGGAGTGGACCCTATCTGAAGCTGACCTTCCCACAGCTATTCACTCTTTTCCCAATTGACTCTAGCTGAGGAAGCCCTCTCATACACCTTTAAAGTGTTTGAGAGAACCTTAACATCCTCATCCCCTGTAATAAAAACTGCACATCATCTACATACGCAGACAGTGCTATCGTGGGACCCTTCATTACACCTGGCACAGGGAAACCAGTAAGCTTCGCTCTTAAAAAACAAAGCATTGGTTCAATTGCCAGACAATATAACTGTCCTGAAATTGGGCAGCCCTACCTGATACCCCTTTGGACGGGGATGGGGCAACTCAAACCACCACCCACCTTCACCATACATGAGAAGCCAGCATACAGTAAACTCATCCAAGACAAAAAACATCCCCAAACCCAAAAGCTTTCATTGTTTTAAACAACTACTGGTGGTCAGCACGGTCAAAAGCCTTCTCCTGATCCAAAGAAAGTAAACCCACATTCACATCAGACAGTTTACAAATGTCTAAAACAGCTCTTATTAGAAACAAATGATCAACAATATAACGGTCAGGTACACAGTAAGACTGGTCCTTGTGGACCAACAGCCCAGATATTCTTTCAACCTGTTTGAGAGACATTTAGATACAATTTTATATTCCGCACACAGCAACGCAACAGGTCGCCAATTTGTTACAAGAGCCAAACACCCTTTTTTGGCAACAATGAAAGCACAGCACGTTGACAAGATACAGGAAGAGAACCCTCGTGAAAAGATTCACACACCACTTCATAAAAATCCTCCCCAATAGACCCCCAAAAGTGTTTATAGAACTCAGATGGTAAACCATCGATGCCAGGGGCTTGGCCTTGATGAGAGCTGCATAACTGCAGTGGACAGCTCCTGCAGAGTAATGTCAGAGTAATGTCAGAGTACAAAGCAACTCTCTGCTCAGGGCCCAATTGAGGAAGACCTTGTAACAACTGTTCACAATCCTCCGCCGTTCATCTTCCCATCAGGGAGACGAAGGCAGACCATCTGTTTGCATTGCAATGTCGACTGCCCTAAAAAAGTGCAAGGAGCATCCATACCCTTGAGGGTAGCAAATCGAGACCTAATCAAGGCACCCTTCACTCATTCATGTAGAAACGACCTCAGTTCATGTATCTTGTCCTGTAAGTTCATGACTAGTCCGGGGTCAGTCTGAGTGAGCAACTTCAATTCAATAGATTTGATGTCCTGTTCAAGGGCCCTAATAGCCTCTTTAACTTCAATTCGAGACAGAGCAGTATACTGTTGACAAAATGCTCGTATTTGGGCCTTCCCAACCTCCCACCATTGTCTCAAGGACTCAAAATTCCCTTTTATAGCCCTCCATTTTACGCAAAACAACAAAAACCTTTCACAAAACATGACATCATGTAACAATCTAACATTAAAATACCAGTAAGGTGATGACCTTCATGGACAGGACAAGTGCATATCAACATACACATTATGGTGATCAGAGAAACCCACAGGAGTAATATCACACCTTCCAACCCTACTACAGTAGTGCTCAGATACATACAACCTGTCTAACCTTCCAACCCTACTACAGTAATGCTCAGATACATACAACCTGTCTAACCTTCCAACCCTACTACAGTAGTGTTCAGATACATACAACCTGTCTAACCTTCCAACCCTACTACAGTAGTGATCAGATACATACAACCTGTCTAACCTTCCAACCCTACTACCGTAGTGATCAGATACATACAACCTGTCTAACCTTCCAACCCTACTACAGTAGTGATCAGATACATACAACCTGTCTAACCTTCCAACCCTACTACCGTAGTGATCAGATACATACAACCTGTCTAACCTTCCAACCCTACTACCGTAGTTATCAGATACATACAACCTGTCTAACCTTCCAACCCTACTACCGTAGTGATCAGATACATACAACCTGTCTAACCTTCCAACCCTACTACAGTAGTGCTCAGATACATACAACCTGTCTAACCTTCCAACCCTACTAGAGTAGTGATCAGATACATACAACCTGTCTAACCTTCCAACCCTACTACCGTAGTGATCAGATACATACAACCTGTCTAACCTTGCTGCACTGACACCACCTTCATTAACTTTTAACCATGTGTACTGCCTAACTTTGCATTCCTTACTCTCAACACATCAGAAAGCTCAAACACAGCTAATAGACCAGATAGGCAAGTGGCTGACCGCAGATGAGGTTCTTTAGCAGTGCGATCAACAGTAAAATCCACTGTACAGTTCCAGTCCCCCCCTAAAACCATACACCCCTCTTGGTCACACTGTCTTAAGGTTTCCTTCATTTGATCAAATACAGCAATACGCTCTGTACCCTCATTAGGAGCATTAACATAAAAAACATAACATCCACCTTGACCAATAAAACCCGACCCTTGACAATCTCTGTTGTAGATACATACCACAGTCACCCCTAAACCTGAGGAAAACAAGATTGCCACCCCAGCACTGAAATTAGTACCATGACTGAGTACATGCTGCCCCTCCCACCACATACCCCAGTCGACCTCATTAGCCTCATCACTATGTGTCTCCTGTAGAAAAACTACATTAAGCCTTTTCTGTTTTATTACTTCTAAAACCCAAGCCCTCTTATTCCTGTCCTTCTCCCATTAATATTGAGAGAACCTACCCTTAGTACCTCCATATAGAAAAGAGAAAAGAAAAGCAGAAGACACCACAGAGAAACCAGACAAGGAGAAAAAAACACCCTATGAGGTATGATCATCATCATTGTTTTATTTTTCTCTTAACCTGACCACATTTCCCACTAGCTTTTGCTGCAGTGACATCAGTAGCAAATTTCCTCAAGCAAAAACGCATCTTCTCACTCAGCTGGTCTAACCCCACCGTCTTCTATAACATCACAACTGACCTCACAAACTTATCAATATCAAAAAAATCTGCCAATTTCACAGATTTCCCCAAGTCTGATCCAGGAACCCATTCACCTCCTCTAGACTGTAAATTGAGACTTCATCAGCTGCTATCGTATCATGAGAGATATCCACTTGTACCCCATCACTCGTACCAGGCATCTCCTCCACTACCTGGGAGACTAGCTCCACCTGAACCCCCTCCTGTACCCCATTACTCGTTGTGGGCATCCCCTCCACTACCTGGGAGCCTAGCTCCACATGAACCCCCTCCTGTACCCCAGCACTCATACTGGGCCACTCCTCACAAGTCTGAGGAAATGGCTCATCAGATCTGTCCTTATCTTCTACAACAATATTTTTCTGCTGCATATCATTGCTCTCTGGTACAAGTTGCAACTCCGTGCCCTCAACACGGTCAACTTGTTCCTCAGCAACAGGTGCTTGTGGCTGCTCTACCGCTCTCGGCCCACCTCTCCCTACATCAGTGGGCCCAGGCGTTACAATGACCACCTGCTCCCCTCCCTCTGCCTTCTCCTTTTTCAGACAAGAACATCACTTATGGCCAACATCCCATATCGCTTATGGCCAACATCCCTCAAAACACCGTTGACTACCCGTACTAGCATAAGCCATATACAATCTGTTGTCATACTTGACTTTAAACGATAACTCCGAAGTCTGTTGTGGTGAGTCCAGAAACATAAACACCTGTCGCCAAAACGGGTGCTTGCAACCCAACGGGAAAATCTTAATTGAACTTGCAAACTTCCCAAACCACAATAACTCATGCTCCAATAGCTCATTGGGAATAAACAGCGGTACATTTGAAATCGTTACCCTTGTTGACGGAGAAAAGAGTGGCGTAACTTGAATAAACATTAATTTAAGAAGTACGCCATGCTCAACCATCCGATCTACAAGACACTCTTCTTTAAGAAGTACACCATGCTCAACCATACGATCTACAAGACACTCTTCTTTAAGAAGTACGCCATGCTCAACCATACGATCAACCAGACGCTCTTCTTTAAGAAGTACGCCATGCTCAACCATACGATCTACAAGGCACTCTTCTTTAAGAAGTACGCCATGCTCAACCATACGATCAACCAGACGCTCTTCTTTAAGAAGTACACCATGCTCAACCATACGATCTACATGACACTCTTCTTTAAGAAGTACGCCATGCTCAACCATACGATCTACAAGACACTCTTCTTTAAGAAGTACACCATGCTCAACCATACAATCTACATGACACTCTTCTTTAAGAAGTACACCATGCTCAACCATACGATCTACAAGACACTCTTCTTTAAGAAGTACGCCATGCTCAACCATACGATCTACAAGACTCTCTTCTTTAAGAAGTACGCCATGCTCAACCATACAATCAACAAGACCCTCTTCTTTAAGAAGTACGCCATGCTCAACCATATGATCAACAAGACTCTCTTCTTTAAGAAGTACACCATGCTGAACCATACGATCTACAAGACTCTCTTCTTTAAGAAGTACACCATGCTGAACCATACGATCTACAAGACGCTCTTCTTTAAGAAGTACGCCATGCTCAACCATACGATCTACAAGACTCTCTTCTTTAAGAAAAACCACCATCGATTTATTCATCCATGACACATAAGCAACATTCTCATAGCCTACCTTCTCTCCAAAGGCGACCAGAAACTCCTCCACAGTGACAGTAGCTTCAGTAACACAACTAAAGCCGTGCCGAAGTGACAGGGACGGCGTCCCCATGGTAATTTCAGGGTAATTTCGACACGAAAAACAATATAATAATAATAATGATAACCTTAACTGTGCATCGGAGAAAAAAAGATACCACCAAGAAAGGGAAACGTGAAAGAAAAACCAGGATATCTTGAGAGAGAGAGCGAGAGCCCCAGGACAGCAACACAATTAGACCCAACCAAATCATGAGAAAACAAAAAGATAATTACTTGACACATTGGAAAGAATTAACAAAAAAACGGAGCAAATTAGAATGCTGTTTGACCCTAAACAGAGAGTACACAGAGGCAGAATATCTGACCACTGTGACTGCCCCAAACTTAAGGAAAGCTTTTTCTATGTACAGACTCAGTGAGCATATCCTTGCTATTGAGAAAGGCCGCCGTAGGCAGACATGGCTCTCAAGAGAAGACAGGCTAGGCTATGTGCACACTGCCCACATATTGAGGTGGAAACTGAGCTGCACTTCCTAACCTCCTTTGAAGTATATGACCATATTAGAGACACACATTTCCCTCAGATTACACAGATCCACAAAGAATTCGAAAACAAACCTAATTTTGATAAACTTCCATATCTATTGGGTAAAATACCATGGTGTGCCATCACAGCAACGGTATTTGTGACCTGTTGCCACAAGACCTGTGAAGAACAAACACCATTGCAAATAAAAACCCATATTTAGATTTTATTTATTTTCCCTTTTGTACTTTAACTATTTGCACATTGTTACAACACTGTATATAGCCATAACATGACATGAAATGTCTCTATGCCTTTGGAACTTTTGTGAGTGTTTTGTTTACCTTTGATTTTACATTGTTTATTTCACTTTTATTTATTATCTATTTCACTTGCTTTGGCAATGTAAACATATGTTTCCCATGCCAATAAAGTCCTTCGAATTGAATTGAAAGCGAGAGCGATAGAGGGGGAAAGAGAGAGAGAGAGAGAACGAGAGAGAGGGGAGAGTATGAGAGAGAGGGGGAGATAGAGAGAGAGAACGAGAGAGAGAGATAGCGAGAGAGATAGCAAGAGAGAGAGAGAGAAATTCTCTCCCCATAGACCCCATCCTATCCTCCTTTGTTCCCAGTCAACCACATTGTCCACCACAAAATGAGTAATCTGTACTACTATTGTCACCTGTGCAATACAGCACTACCTCCCCCAATTCTGTATTCATGAGAGAGAAAATATTATTTTCAAAAAATGTTGTTATGAATTGCAAGCCCTAGCAACTTGGTGGAGTAGACTAGGCCAGGACACTGCCTGGCGCTAATCCCTGTCCCTATATAAGCTTAGTGAAGGCAGGGAGACTGGCTTGTCGCTTCTTCCCTGCCTGCCTACCGCACACAGACATACGTGCCCAAATTGTCATGGCGTAATTATGTAACCTAAAACCCTCCAGATTATTCAAATAGAGACGGGAAGTGTCATCTCAAGTGTGCCTGAGATGTGAGACATGTCACAGTGTGAATTCGAAATGGTTAAATAAAATCCAGACGGGGTCCCCTCTCTCTCTCTCTCTCTCCCCCTCTCTCCCTCTCTCTCCTCCCTCCTCCCCCTCTTCCGTGGCCTAATCCAGAGGCGTAGCGTCACCACCACAGCGTCAGTGTTACCTTTGATGGACCGGATTAAAGCAAATCTCCATTGCTTTGGTGGATTTCAAACAGGGCCTGAACAATGATGCCAGCCAGGGGAGAGGTAATGAGGCCTGTACTGCTCTGCTACTGATGGACTGACTGACTGACTGGTAACCACTCCACAGAGTGACTTTAAATCAAACTGATTAAAAAGAAAGAGAGGGAGACAGATATTCTCCCTCCTCCCTCTCTCTTTCTTTCTCTCTCTCTCACTCTCTATCTTATTCATTTCTCTTCACCCCTTTTCCCTCCTCTCCTCGAGTCCCCATCTCTTCCCATCTCCCATTCCCTCTTTACCTCCCTCCCTCTCTCTCTCTCTCTCTCTCTCTCTCTCTCTCAATTCAATTCAATTCAATTCAAAGAGCTTTATTGGCATGGGAAACATATGTTTACATTGTGAAAGCAAGTGAAATAGATAATAAGCAAAAGTCTCTCTCTCTCTCCATGTCCTTGATAGCATCCACTGTGGTGAGTGAGCCCTGTCTTAATTACAGGGCTGGTGTGTGAATGGGCCTTTCACAGGGTGTTAATGAAAAGATTTGCGCTCTTTCTTTCAGTGTATTAGTGACTCCCCCCCCCCTTTCAGTGTATTATTGACTCCCTCCCTCCCTCCCTGACCAGAGGGATCTGTGTGTTATTATAGAGGCTGTTGACTCTGCAGCTTTAGGCTCTAGCTCTCTTGTTGTGCTGGATGATATCTTAATTAAACATGCAAATCGCCTCATCTACCACGTTTACATCACTCTCTGTGTGTAGCCACCGTGTAATGTCAGATGGGTTTGTGTTATATTGTCATTGCCTAGTGTAATTCTCTTGGATGAACACGTTTTAGCTTGTATTTCCCTGCTAACATTTTGATGTTGAAAATCTCTACGAATTTAAATGACTACATCATCTGTGTCAGATTACACCAAAGTTGCAGATCATCAGAACACTTTATCATGTTCACATGGTTCCTTTGTTGTGGGATAGATCCTCTCAGGAGTTACCTACCACATAGTGAGTAGCAACACCATTCCATTTGTCCTGTTTTCCATTTTAACACAGTGTGCAGGTGTGTCTCTATCACATAGACAGTGTTTGATGTAGCTGGTAGAGTGGATGTTCAGGGTAACACAGGACTGCATTATTTCTCTGTGACTATGACCCATTCAGAGAACACAGTATATGTATGCCAGTCATCTCTCCTAGAGAGTCTACGTCTGTACTGCTGTCACCCTAGGCTTGCTTCATGGAAGAAATGTTTTAGTTGCGTTATCCAAACAGAAGTGATGGATTGATAATGGTCTTGGTGTGGTAGTTTGAGGACAGATAACAAAAGATGGATTGATAAACTAGAGAGAGGTAAGAGTTATTTCTCCTCTTGTCTTACTGTCTTACAGGGCTCACCTCACCTCTCATATCATACTGTACATACTGTAACTACCACACCCAGACCCCTATCAATCTGGCCCTCGTAACATAATGGCCACCTAATCATCCTCAACTTCCAATTGGCTCTTTCATTCCCACTCCTCTTCACCTGAGTGAAGGATTTATGGTTGGAAATAATGAAGAAAGAAGTACAGACTCTCAGTGCATAACAAACACATTGAATAGACCTCCAGTACTGGAGACTGTTGACGGTACTGGAGGGGATGCTGCCCCCGGGGAGAGGATGTTGGCATTGAAACAGAGGTATAACCCATCTCTCCCAGTCTCTGGTGCTGCTTGATGAAGCTGTCTCTCCCCAATATCAGAACACACTAATCCCATGTTGGAGAGGTGTATAATGATATCTTAAGGCAGTATGGATGTCTCCTCTCCGTGTGGTGCCAGTTCCCTGGGCCATGAGGAGCCTACCCCCTCCACCTCTCCCCCCAGCCTCAGTCACCCAGTCCCAGCAATAGCCTTAAGGCAAGCGGCAGGCTTGTAGGGCCCTAGCCTCCATCACATGCCACAAAGGAAAACACTAAGCATTGACACAAAGAGCCATTTCTTCGCCAGCTCTTACTATTGAGCTAATTGAGAAAGGAGGGTGTCTGTGTGTGTAGGACTTAGGGTGGGGGGGGGGGGGGTGGAGGAGAAAGTCAGGGATTTGTCAAGGTGGTGTGTGTTTGCGTGTGTGTATGATTCTCTCTCCTTGATTGGTAGCGGGGTCCAGGCGGGACGGGGGAGGATGGGGGAGGCGGGGATAGAAGGAGGTGCTTGTGTGTGGGGCTAATCCAGGAGAATCTCCCCTCTCTCCCTTTGAAGGGGAACAGATGTAGATTTACATATGTGGAGGTCCCTGGTCCCTGGCCTCTGATGAGATTAGCTGGGTGGTGTGGTTTCATGGCGACTGGAAGGTGCATATTTAATCAATGCCTGAAGCTAAGGCTGGGGCTGGCTGGGCTGGGTGTCGTGGGCCAGGCCCTCAGAGAGGAGAGGGAGTCTATGGGACAATGGAAGACGAGACTCCATGTCAGCCGGGCCCAGACGGAAACAGGGCGGCTAACAGATTGGGCTGGCCTTTGAGTGGGCCTGAGAGGGTCTAGGAGGAGCTGTGAGGGCCTGGGACAAGGATTTAAGGGTTTACATACAGGCAGGAGTGTGTTTGGGGAGACACTCCTGCTGGATCTACAGCACCACAGTTAATAAAGGGGTTTAGGGCTTGTAGCACCTCATCTGCACATTTGTTTGTTTGAGCCGCACATGCATGCCTTTTGATGCAGAGAGAGGGGTGTGTGTGTGACTGAGGGGTGTTTGTGTTGTGTGTGGGAGCTATGGTGACATCACTCTAGAGCTCAGTGGATGATATTCAGAAGGAATAATAGATTATTCTGTTGATGTCACCAATGCAGCTGTCAATTGTGTCTGTTGTTAATAACCAGGTGTTAATGACTGAAAGGTTAACTAAGCCACAGATCTCTACTGACAGAATGAGTGGACATGACTTTGTATGGTACAAGACATGTGCAGGCTTCTCCATTCATAGCTTATCTGGCAGGACAGGCTAGTAGGAATGTAGCTGTTTTTTTGAAGTTACTGTTAAAAATTGTGCTTACACATATTGAAGCAAATTGACATGTAGTCAGAAGACAAGTAATACAAGTAATACGACAACCCCAAAACTTTACTACCCACTATGTTATCCATTTCATCAGATGCTGACATCTTTACAGAGATGTTTTTGTTCAATACAAGCAGAACCAAGATACAAACATTTCCTTGACCTCTTCTGTCTTGTACTTACTGACTTCCTCAACAAACTATTCCCTATTCCGCTAAAACAGCTCTGTGCTTGTTTTCAGAGATGGGAATGAAGAGGTTTGGGAGAGTGGGTACTCTTTCTTTATCTCTCCCTCGCTCCCTCTCCTTCTCTCTCTGCTCTCTGAAGAGATGTGTTTCAGGTTGGACTGAGTGTGTCCACTCTTCATAGTTTGATCATCTCTCTCTCTGAGGGAAGAGAGAACGAGAAAGAGAAGAGAGGTATGAGAGAGAAAACAAGACAAAAAGAAGAGAAGGCTGGACCCTCCCAGTGGTATAGGCGAGCCCGGTGCAGCCCGGCATAATTCCAACATTTGTCTAAATATGAAGTGTTTTCCCTCACAAAGACAGTCTCCCAGGGTAAAGCTATGAGTTGCCTGTGGTGCTCAGGCCCTGCCTGTTTACCATGGAGCCACGGAGCTACAGAGCCAGGCTGGGAGCTGGGGGCAGTTTTCTCTGAGCTCAGAGCTCCTCATCTGGAGGAACATTAACTAGAACAACACACAGCACCCAGGGGAGCAGCACGCCAACCTGGGACCTGACTACAGGGGAGGAGAGGAGTACAATAGAGAATAAAGGGCAGGGAGAGACCTGGGGTAGAAAGGCAGGAAGAGTGAAGGGGATGGGGAGAGAAATTAAGAGAAAGGGAGGCAGGGAGAGAGATAGAGGGGGAGGCAAAGAGGGGCCGACCCAGTGGTTCTCAGTGGAGAAGGAATGCCTTTATGGATTTCTCTACAGAGACACCCTCCATCTCTCTCATAATGAAGCAGCAGACCTGGCTGGGGCTGGGTTGGGCTGCCTGGGAGCCTCCTCCTGTTGTCTCAGGATGACATGTCTCTCCCCTACGCAGCACCCAGAACAAAGCACAGCACCATCAATATTGGAGTGTTCCTTTAATCTCTATGCTAACGCTGCTCAACATGGTTTTTGTTAGGATACGAGAGACAGGGAGAAGTAGAGAGAAAAAGAGACCCAGAAAGAGAGAGATTAGAGTGCGTCCTGTGTTTCTTATGGGTTTTTGTCTGTTATGCCAATTAGTCCCACTGCGTGAAGGGTAGTGGTCTCTGTAGACCAGGCCTGCTCTGTGTAGGAAAGATCACAATACCCTAACCCTTGTCCACTGCTGAAACCCCTGTTTACATGGCCCAGTGTTAGTCAGATGCCTGAAAGTATCTCCATTCATGCCATGCTGTCTCATTACTGTATACGTATATATGAGTGTATTTTGTGTTTTTGGAGTCTGATTTTGTGTATTTTCACTTGTTTATCTCTTATATATTGTCTTCTTATACTATACACACCACTGCCATTGAAGGAAGAATCCATTGGTCTCAGTCAGCACTCCTATTCCTTAGCGTCCTAGCAGGCATTGGAGGCTGATCTGAACTCACTCCCATCTCATGTTTAGTTCCTATCTTTCCCAGTATACATACCTTCTCAGAGACTGGAGTGAGTTTCTCTCTGGCTTTCCCTCCTTCTCTCTCTCTCTCTCTCTCTCTCTCTCTCTCTCTCTCTCTCTCACATCGCTGGAGGAAGGTAGTTGGATAGACTCCCATCTAGAACTCCCCTCTCCCAGATGGTAACCACACAAACCACCATCCCATAATTGCCTTTCTAATTGAATTATCACACCTCAGTTCCTCTGGGATGGTGAGCGTCCTAATAAACTACAGCAGCGAGGTAATCCATAAGAAAGTGCAGAGAAGAACAGAGGAGAGACGTTTAGCCATGCCTATTAGATACCATAGACACTTAATACAATGAATCTAGTATTAAATTAAATGTATTGTTTTTACACATCCCCAGAGAGGCTCGCTCTCTAATCACCTCATAGGTAGCATTACATTACAAAAGAAAGGTCTGGTGAGTGTGAGCTGTGGCTCGACAATGGAGAGGCCTTCCTCCTACATACTGTCCAACCACACACACATTAATTGCTTCTTTGTACCCTGAGATGGGGAGCAGAGCGTTACCTGTGTGATGTTGGCAGGCAGGGCCAGGAGGGGAGATAGAGGAGGGAGTCAGGGGCCCCCAGGGAGGGTGGAAGAAGAAGAGGTTTGGCTCTTTCGGGGAGGGGGGGTGAGAGGTAGACAGAAGATCCCGGGGCGTGCGGGCGTGGGCAGTCGGCTGTGAAAAGCCATTCAGAGGGAAAACGCCAGGCATCCTTTATTTATTTGCGTGTTGAAATATTTATCTGTCACGCGGGCCGTTTATAATGGGGCTGTCAGTCTCCTCTGCCCAGTGAAGGATGCGGACATGTTGCCCTGAGCGGAGCCGGAGCAGAGCGCCCGCTGTGGATCTCCCGTGAATAATTGGTGGAATTTCACTTATGGGAGCGTTGCTCTCTGACCCTAAAGCTTGTTTTTATTCTGCATCAAGAGAAAGGTAGAAAGGTAGAATACTCAAAAGTATTTACTGTTTGATGGGCTTTTCAGGCATCACACAAACAGGAGAGCATCCAACCACACACACACACAGCCTTCTATCCCCCCACGCCCCCTTCATCACACTCCCCTCCCAAACACCAACACATGCAAGGTAGCTAGGAAATAAATAATGCATCTCTTTACTCCAAGATGAAAACCCAATCAAGCTGAAAATCCCTGTCCTGCTACACCCCTGTGCTGCCTGCCTGACATACTGTGGCTATGGGTTAATGTGCTGCCTGCCTGACATACTGTG
Organism: Oncorhynchus kisutch; assembly: GCF_002021735.2. Classification (NCBI taxonomy): domain Eukaryota; kingdom Metazoa; phylum Chordata; class Actinopteri; order Salmoniformes; family Salmonidae; genus Oncorhynchus; species Oncorhynchus kisutch. The sequence continues at coordinate 76,702,140 of NC_034181.2, read as the reverse complement.
GCTATGGGTTAATGTGCTGTCTGCCTGACATACGGTGGCTATGGGTTAATGTGCTGCCTGACATACTGTGGCTATGGGTTAATGTGATGCCTGCCGGACATACTGTGGCTATGGGTTAATGTGATGCCTGACATACTGTGGCTATGGGTTAATGTGCTGCCTGCCTGACATACTGTGGCTATGGGTTAATGTGCTGCCTGCCTGACATACTGTGGCTATGGGTTAATGTGCTGCCTGCCTGACATACTGTGGCTATGGGTTAATGTGCTGCCTGCCTGACATACTGTGGCTATGGGTTAATGTGCTGCCTGACATACTGTGGCTATGGGTTAATGTGCTGCCTGACATACTGTGGCTACGGGTTAATGTGCTGCCTGCCTGACATACTGTGGCTATGGATTAATGTGCTGCCTGCCTGACATACTGTGGCTATGGGTTAATGTGCTGCCTGACATACTGTGGCTATAGGTTAATGTGATGCCTGCCTGACATACTGTGGCTATGGGTTAATGTGCTGCCTGACATACTGTGGCTATGGGTTAATGTGCTGCCTGACATACTGTGGCTATGGGTTAATGTGCTGCCTGCTTGACATACTGTGGCTATGGGTTAATGTGATGCCTGCCTGACATACTGTGGCTATGGGTTAATGTGCTGCCTGCCTGACATACCATTTTGGAACCACTGTTCTAATGCAGAGTGTTGTCTGTCGACTCTCACAACAGAACAGCACCCACCTTATGTCTAAAGGAGTCATGCAGTCCTGAACATTAATGGGAGTTTTAATCTGCTGTAATCTTCTAAATGAAAGCCTACTGTGGTCTGCTCTGAAACTGTCTGTGTTCTGTAATTCATACAGAGAATGAGGGGAATGGAAGAAGAGGATCCCTCTCGTCTCAGTCTTTTAATTGTTTCATCACTGCTGTGTCCTCGGGGAGCTGCTGTGAGGTTTGAAGTGTTGTCATGTGGGTAAATAGACTACGTAAACAACAATAATGGAGGTGTGTTTGTGGCGAACAGCACGGTGCTGTAGTTGGCTGTGAGTAGAGGAGGGTCAGGTGGGATCCCTGTGTGTCATGGTGTATCTTGTCATCACATTGAGGAAACGCTTACCTAACGTCAACTTCGTGTTGCTCAAGCATATTGCACCCGCCACATGTTGTACTGTAGCTTCATTCAGCTGACTTCACTTGCCATATGTACCTATTATCTTCAAAATGAAGATGTTTTTTTCATGTTCGAGATGGGATTTAGTATGGAGTCTCGCAGGTGCTATCTCCGCATGTGCACACACACACACACACACACACACACACACACACACACACACACACACACACACACACACACACACACACACACACACACACACACACACACACACACACACACACACACACACACACACACACACTGAAATGCAATGGCTGTAGTCTGAGCATGCATAATTAAGGTGTACCTTGTTTGGAGAGAGTGCATGTCACCTCTCAATGTGCACGACACATCCCCTGAAAGAAGCTTTGAATAATGAAGAGTGTCACCTATGCAAAATATGGGAGGTGAGGAGGCCTGCTTAAGAATGATTTTGTGTGTCTGTGTGTTTCTGCATGCATATGTATATGCGGCAATGTGTGTGTGTGCCTACGTAATGTCTGTGCACATGTGTGTGTGTGTGTGTGTGGCAAGGTGTGTGTGTGGTAAGGTGTGTGTATGTGGCAAGGTGTGTGTGTAGGAGGAGGGCTCCCTGTCATTTAACACAGCACAGCCAGGACACCCGGCCATATGTGATTGTAGTGAACTGACAGCTGGGCCCCATGCTCCCCTCGCCCCTCTCACCCCTCTCATCGGCCCGCTCTGACTGACGGCTCCTGTCCCAGGGAGCAGGGCGTAAATGGAGACATGGTCTGGGGCATCTGTTGGAGCTGTGTCTTCATCACAGCCTTTGTGCAGGAGCAGGAGCAGCAGCTCTGGACAGGCCCACTAGACTAGAGTAGTAGATGAAGCCTGCTGTTACTGCTGCTGTTACTGCCCCTCTTAAATGGAACTTGAATTGTACGTTTCAGCGTCACAGTGCTGGGGTAGTGTTCAAAAGTCTTATTTCTTTGTGAATTGATGTTCAGTTAGTGTTTGTGTTGGTAGTTAATGGCTTATCTTGTTGTTATAGCCTTGATACAGTATTGTTGCAGGGGACCTTTCTAATCCTACACTAGGGAATTAGGATTGATACATGTAGTGTGGGACCTGAGTGTTAGTACAGGGATGAATGGATAGTACAGCACAACACATACACTAAGACAAGATGTCACCAGTCATGTCCCTTGTCTCCTACAGTCAATCTCTCTTCCCTGGGGCCTTGACTGTTCCAAAATGCCTGAATTCTAAATCACAGGCTAGCGATCCCCTGACTGGACAGAACAGTACAGGACAAGATTCCCCCCCCCCTCTCTCTCTGTCTCTCTCTCCCCCATCTCTCTTGCTCTCTCTCTCTCTTGGAATAGAAAGAGAGAGAAATATTAATTATTTACACCACAAGCTTAAGATGAAACAAACCAGAGGAACAGGAACCCCACCAAACTGAAACCCTTTTGATGCTACAGCGGGCCCACTAGTGCAGTAATTGGTTTTCGGGGTGCAGCACTATTGGGCCCAGTGGCGCAGGAGCAGGCTCCCTGGTGCATCAGGGGGTCCACTGGTGCAGGAGTGCAGCGGTGCAGTAAAGGGGCCCCTTGTAGTTGGAGTGGGCCGTCTGATGGAGGAGAGGCCCTTTGGTGCATGAGAGGGCCTCATGGCGCAGTAATAGGAACCGGAGTCCATGCTGAAGTTAGTTGAGAGAGGGTCTGTATCTGAGGAACAACAATAGAGACAGGGGCAGAGATACGGAGATAGCTGAATGGTGGCCTCAGCGCTCAGGGGGTAAGTTGGCCATGAATTAGTAAAGTGGAAAAGTAGCTAATTGTGTTCAGGAGCTGGCTGGCTCTCAGCAGCATGTGGAGAGAACCAGAAGTGTTGAACACTGAGCAGAGCAGAGCCAGGTAAGAGCCTGAACAGGACAGGCCAAGACAGGACTCCAGGGAGAACCACAGGGAGAACCACACCCTCCCACTGGTATAAACAGACCAGAGCTACAGTACATCTATGGCAAAGAGAACATGTAAGGGTTAGTAGTGGTTGACTGTTTTTAGTTTGACCCTAGAATCAAATATTGCATTGGTCAATTCTGACTAGGTGGTAAACTGGACCTGTTCACATACACTACCATTCAAAAGTTTGGGGTCACTTAGAAATGTCCTTGTTGTTGAAAGAAAAGCACATTTTGTTGTACATTAAAATAACATCAAATTGATCAGAATATACAGTGTAGACATTGTTAATGTTGTAAATGTCTATTGTAGCTGGAAACGGCAGATTCTTTAAATGGAATATCTACATAGGCATACAGAGGCCCATTATCAGCAACCATCACTCCTGTGTTCCAATGGCACATTGTGTTAGCTAATCCAAGTTTATAATTTTAAAAGGCTAATTTATCATTAGCAAACCCTTTTGCAATTATGTTAGCACAGCTGAAAACTATTGTCCTGATTAAAGAAGCAATCAAACTGGCCTTCTTTAGACTAAATGAGTATATGGAGCATCAGCATTTGTGGGTTCGATTATGGGCTCAAAATGACCAGAAACAAAGAAACTTTCTTCTGAAACTATTCTTGTTCTGAGAAATAAAGGCTATTCCATGCGAGAAATTGCCAAGAAACTGAAGAACATGTACAACGCAAAACACCAGTCTCAACACCAGTCTCAACGTCAACAGTGAAGAGACGACTCTGGGCTGCTGGCCTTCTTGGCAGAGTTGCAAAGAAAAAGCCATATCTCAGACTGGCCAATAAAAAGAAAAGATTAAGATGGGCAAAAGAACACAAATATTGCAGAACAAACTGGCTCTAACCAGAATAGGAAGAGGAGTGGGAGGCCCCGGTGCACAACTGAGCAAGAGGACAAGTGCATTAGAGTGTCTAGTTTTAGAAACAGACGCCTCACAAGTCCTCAACCGGCAGCTTCATTAAATAGTACCCGCAAAACACCAGTCTCATCGTCAACAGTGGAGAGGCAACTCCAGGATGTTGGCCTTCTAGGCAGAGTTCCTCTGTTTTTGCTTATTTTAGTCCCGGTGCTGACTTCTAGTTGAACCAGTATATGAAAGCAGTGACACACCATATCACAGTAGCAATATTGGCTTACTCATCCTATAATGAGTATCTAAACTCAGCAAAAAATAAATGTATCTTTTTCAGGACCCTGTCTTTCAAAAGATAATTTGTAAAAATCCAAATAACTTCACAGATCTGTTTAAACACTGTTTCCCATGCTTGTTCAATGAACCATAAACAATTAATGAATATGCACCTGTGGAATGGTCGTTAAGACACTAACAGGTTACAGATGGTAGGCAATTAAGGTCACAGTTATAAGGAGGACACTAAAGAGGCCTTTCTACTTACTCTGAAAAACGCCATAAGAAAAATGCCCAGGGTCCCTGCTCATCTGTGTGAACATGCCTTAGGCATGCTGCAAGGAGGCATGAGGACTGCCGATGCGGCCAGGGAAATAAATTGCAATGTCCGTACTGTGAGACGTCTAAGACAGCACTACAGGGAGACAGGACGGACAGCTGATCGTCCTCGCAGTGGCAGACCATGTGTAACAACACCTGCACAGGATCAGTACATCCGAACATCACACCTGCAGGACAGGTACAGGATGGCAACAACAACTGCCCGAGTTACACCAGGAACCCACAATCCCTCCATCAGTGCTCAGACTGTCCGCAGTAGGCTGAGAGAGGCTGGACTGAGGGCTTGTAGGCCTGTTGTAAGGCAGGTCCTTACCAGACATCACTGGCAACAACGTCAACTATGGTCACAAACCCACCGTCGCTGGACCAGACAGGACTGGCAAAAAGTGCTCTTCACTGACGAGTTGCGGTTTTGTCTGCAGCACTGCAGTATTTAATGCAGCTGGTGGCCACATCAGATACTGACTGTTACTTTTGATTTTGATTCCCCTTTGTCCAGGGACACATTATTCCATTTCTGTTAGTCACATGTCTGTGGAACTTGTTCAGTTTATGTCTCAGTTGTTGAATCTTGTTATGTTCATACAAATATTTACACATGTTAAGTTTGCTGAAAATAAACGCAGTTGACAGTGAGAGGACCTTTCTTTATAGAGTTTATATATTTTGGCTTCACCACAGAGCACTATTAATGTGTTTTTCCTTGTTTTAACCCTGGTGCTAAGTGCTAGCTGTTAACTACCAACCCTGGGGTGTTTACCACTTATTTAATCTCAACCATTTAACGGAGAGACAGGCTCTCCGCTGCCCAGAGGGGCTTGCTGATAAAAATGGAGGATAAATGTTTGTTTTTCTCTTTAACTTGGCCACCAGGGAATGGTAATAACATTAATTAGACATAAGAGCAAACAAGGAAGTTAAAGCAAAGCTAGGCTAATGATCTCTCTTTCTCTCTCTATCTCTCTTGCTCTCTCTCACTCCCTCTTCTCTTGTTTAATGCAAAACAACCTGGGTCATTGTCCTAGTCCAAAGAGAGAGCAATAGATGGGGAGAGAGACAAAGAGATTCATGGAGAGAGAGACAGATCGATAAAGCCATAGCAAAGTTTTAGCATTACCATTCCATTAGCATGCTGTTGTGTGTTAGGCTTGTTGAGAATCAGTGCTGAGCTTAAGGTTCAGTGTGTAGCCGACACCATGGTGAGCCTACCTTGGCTCAGAGGTGAGATCCCATCTCCTGTCCTCTTTCTGTGATGTTTTATATCACCATACATACGGGTCATTCCATTAGAGGACACCCTCCCAAGCCCCCCCCCCCCCCCCCATAGACCTGGATGTGATGTGGCAAATATCTTATCTAATTAAGTTATTAGATGCATTTTCATTTGTTAATCACTTAAGTGCTTCCAGGATAACCTGATATCCAAAGGTCTGGTCCCAGTAGCTTCAAATGTCAAAATGCAATTATATGCATGATTAGCTTGACCCGTTTCCAGAGCCCCCTCCACCTCCCTCCCTCCGTTCTCCCCCCCTTTGCCTCCCTGCGTCTCCCTCCACTGCTTCCCTACGCCTCCATCTCCCCTCCACCTCTCTGGCCAGAAAAGCTGACAACTGCTGGCATGTTTATTTTGATGAGATTAGGTGTGGAGGAGGTAGGTTAGGCGTGAACAGCAGGGCACGGCACCCCCATCTGGCCAACAATGGAACTAACAACTAACCGCCAGCAAATAGAAGGAGCGGGGGATCGAGGGAGGGATCGAGGGAGGGAGGGAGGGAGGGAGTGAGGGAGGGAGGGAGGGAGGGAGGGATGGATGGAGGGAGGGAGGGAGGGAGGGAGGGAGGGAGGGAGGGAGGGAGGGAGGGAGGGAGGGAGGGAGGGAGGGAGGGAGGGAGGGAGGGAGGGAGGGAGGGAGGTGCAGGTGAAGAGGAGAGATTCAGACAATCTCTCTCTAATGTCGCCTCAGGAGCTAAAAAATAAATATGTGGGGGGAAAAAAGAAAAAACAATATATGCTGCTTAAAGGATAATATGATCAGGACTTTTTAATCAAATCATCTTGATCCGGGGCGAGCAGGGCTTTACTTTGTGGTTAGCGCTTAGCGTAGCAGCAATCCGCTCTAATCTGATTGTATGGAAGATAAGACTAAGGCTTTAGCCCCTCTGTTGTTGCTACGCTGATTAGGGCCACTGTGGCACTCAGGGCACAGTTGGGCTACACATACAAAATACACATCCACGAAACACAGGTTTGCCCGCAGACACTCACACTCACACATACACATGTACGCAATCACACAGACACACACACACAGGCATGTACATACGCACACTCGCACATGCAAATGAACTGATACACACACAAATTATCACACATTCACACACATTTTCATACATATAGAACACTATGTTTTATATATCTACATACTTTGAATTTCTATACCTAGAACAAGTAAGAGTACCTCACCATTAAACAGATGGGACAAGGGGTTTATTTAAACAGGACTTTTACCATTACGTTTCCCTTTTACTGAAAAGCCACAAAGCTTTTCCATTCTTTTCTTGGGTCTATATTTGGGACAGTTATTTAAAGTTGATAAAGCAAGTCCTTCAGCAGAGAAGTGCAAATGCAGTCCGTCTGCCAGGCAGCCATGCTGCAACTGTTTGGTCTCTGTGTGGGGTGGTCTGGCTAGAGTACAATAGAGAAATACACATCTACACACACTCTTACGTAAACACATGTAGTCACGCACACTACAAAAATGTTCCTATTGCTGGTATCTCATGTCTTTTACAATTCCTATGAACATGGCCTGCTTGTCTTAATTGGTACGGATCTATGTTTGTAGTTAATGGTATTGAAAAAGAATAACAGGAAGTGTGCATTTTGGCAAAGGCAGGAGAAGGATGGAGGACAGGGATGTATGGAGACTATGTGTCTCCAGAGACAGTGACTGGTCCCTGGGTAGCCCATTAGAGCACCCCACTAGTTTTATCTTTCCCATGCTGGGATGGTGAAACCATGCTATGAAGAATATTCATGTACACGCTTGCACACAGGTATACATGCACAGGGACAAATGTGTCACTCTCTGTTTGTCTGTTGGGCTGGGCATTATAGACCAAATTAAAGGGCCTCTCTCTCCCACAGGAAAGCCTTCAGAGGTGTCTAAAGGCCAACAGACGTTTTACAGTGACAGACTAAAGAGAGAGAAAGGGGCGCTTGACCTCTGATTAAGCTATTTTCACCCACTCCTCAAAGGGACCACCTAGAAACGCAATGCCCCACCACCGATGGGTAGTTAGAGTACTGTATGACCACCACATTCACCTCTCAGTCCCTCATTAGAACAGCCCGTCATATGAGCACTGTTGAGTGGATACTTATCTGCTAAGCGAATCAATATACAGTAGGAGTTGAATTATGGCTTTTCATTTCACACTCTGCTTGAAGGACAGTCTCAAATGTTTTGCATGTCAGAAATGCACATATTCAAGCAGATAGTACTGCTCCCTGAAGTTATATTACAACAGACACTCTTATCCAAAGCGATTTACAAAAATGTCCTGTGGTGGACTGCACTAGCATTGAATAGTCCCCGCGATATGCAACTTTTCAGGGAATTCAGGAACCAACACAAGCAGTCAGTCAGGAAAGCAAAGGCTAGCTTTTTCAAACAGAAATTTGCATCCTGTAGCTCTAACTTCAAAAGGTTTTGGGACACTGTAAAGTCCATGGAGAATAAGAGTACCCCCTCCCAGCTGTCCACTGCACTGAGGCTAGGTAACACCGTCACCACCGATAAATCCACGATAATCGAGAATTTCAATAAGCATTTCTCTACGGCTGGCCATGCTTTCCTCCTGGCTACCCCAACCCCGGCCAACAGCTCCACACTCTGCGCAGCTACTTGCCCAAGCCTCCCCAGCTTCTCCTTCACCCAAATGCAGATAGCAGATGTTCTGAAAGAGCTGAAAAACATGGACCTGTGCAAATCAGCTGGGCTAGACAATCTGGACCCTCTCTATAATTATCCGCCTCCATTGTTGCAACTCCTATTACCAGTCTGTTCAACCCCTCTTTCGTATCGTCCGAGATCCCTAAAGATTGGAAAGCTTCCCGGTCATCTCCCTCTTCAAAGGTGGTGACACTCTAGACCCAAACTGTTATAGACCTATATCCATCCTGCCCCGCCTTTCTAAAGTCTTCGAAAGCCAAGTTAATAAACAGATCACTGGCCATTTCGAATCCCACTTTACCTTCTCCGCTGTGCAATCCGGTTTCTGAGCTGGTCACAGATACACCTCAGCCATGCTCAAGGTACTAAACAATATCATGACCAGGCCAAGGCTTTCTAAGGTATTAGAAAGGTATTCTTATAAGATATTCTTATCAGCAGACTCAACAGCCTTGGTTTCTCAAATGACTGCCTCGCCCAGTGAACCAACTACTTCTCAGACAGAGTTCAGTGTGTCAAATCAGAGGGCCTGTTGTCCGGACCTCTGGCAGTGTCTATGGGGGTACCACAGGGTTCAATTTTCTGGCCGACTCTTTTCTCTGTATATATCAACGATGTTGCACTTGCTGCGGGTGATTCCCTGATCCAACTCTACGGAGACAACAACATTCTGTATACATCTGGCCCTTCTTTGGACACTGTGTTAAGTAACCGCCAAATAAGCTTCAATGCCATACAACCCTCCTTCCGTGGCCTTCAACTGCTCTTAAACGCTAGTAAAACCAAATGCATGCTTTTTAACCACTGCCTGCACCCGCCCGCCCGCCCGACTAGCATGACTACTCTGGACGGTTCTGACTTAGAATATGTGGACAACTACAAATACCTAGGGGTCTAGCTAGACTGTAAACTCTCCTTCCAGACTCATTAAACATCTCCAATCCAAAATTACATCTAGAATCGGCTTCCTATTTCGCAACAAAGCCTCCTTCACTCATGCCGCCAAACATACCCTTGTAAAACTGACTATCCTACCGATCCTCGACTTCGGCGATGTCATTTACAAAATAGCTTCCAATACACTACTTAGCAAACTGGATGCAGTCTATCACAGTGCCATCCGTTTTGTCACCAAAGCCTATTATACCACCCACCACTGCGACCTGTTTGCTCGGCTGGCCCTCGCTACATATTCGTCGCTAGACCCACTGGCTCCAGGTCATCTATAAGTCTATGCTAAGTATATCTCTGCCTTATCTCAGCGCACTGGTCACGTAGCACGCGCTCCAGCAGGTATACCTCACTGGTCATCCCCAAAGCCAACACCTCATTTGGCCGCCTTTCCTTCCTGTTCGCTGCTGTCAATGACTGGAACGAATTGCAAAAATTGCTGAAGCTGGAGACTTATATTTCCCTCAATAACTTAGCTATCTGATCGCTGATCGCTGTAGCTGTACATAGCCCATCTGTAAATAGCCCACCCAATCTACATACCTCATCCCCATATTCAAGCCAATAACATTTTGGTTACTGGCCCAACACTCTTAACTGCTAGGCTACCTGCCTAAGGTTTGTGTTGACTTACAGTACCAGTCAAAAGTTTGAATGCACCTACTCATTCAAGGGTTTTTCTTTATGTTTACTATTTTCGAAATTGTAGAATAATAGTGAAGACATCAAAAATATGAAATAACACATGGAATCCTATAGTAACCAAAAAAGTGTTTAATAAATCAAAATATATTTTATATTTGATATTCTTCAAAGTAGCCACCGTTTGCCTTGATGACAGATTTGCACACTCTTGGCATTTTTTCAACCAGCTTTATGAGGTAGTCACCTTGAATGAATTTCAATTAACAGATGTGCCTTGTTAAAAGTTCATTTGTGTAATTTCTTTCCTTCTAAATGTGTTTGAGCCAATCAGTTGTGTTGTGACAAGGTAGGGGTGAAATACAGAAGATAGCCCTATTTGGTAAAAGACCAAGTCCATATCATGGCAAGAACAGCTCAAATAAGCAAAGATAAATGCCATCCATCATTACTGTAAGACATGAATGTCAGTCAATCCGGAAAATTTCAGGAACTTTGAAGGTTTCTTCAAGTACAGTCGCAAAAACCAAAAAAGTTTAAACTGGCTCTCGTAAGGACCGCCACAGGAAAGGAAGACTCAGAGTTACCTCTGCAGCAGAGGATAAGTTCATTAGAGTTACCAGCCTCAGAAATTGTAGCCCAAATAAATGCTTCACCGAGTTCAAGTAACAGACACATCTCAACATCAACTGTTCAGAGGACACTGCGTGAATCAGGCCTTCATGGTCGTTTTGCTGCAAAGAAACCACTACTAAAGGACACCAATAAGAAGAAGTGACTTGCTTGGGCCAAGAAACACGAGCAATGGGCATTAGATCGGTGGAAATCTGTTCAACCGCCAAGTCTTTGTGAGACGCAGAGTAGTTGAACGGATTATCTCTGCATGTGTGGTTCCCACCTTATAGCATGGAGGAGGAGGTGTGATGGTGTGGGGGTGCATTGCTGGTGACACTGTCAGTGAATTATTTAGAATTCAAGGCATACTTAACCAGCATAGCAACCACATCATTCTGCAGTGATACGCCATCCCATCTGAGTTGCGCTTAGTGGGACTATCATTTGTTTTCAACTGGACAATGACCCAACACACCTCCAGGCTGTGTAAGGGCTATTTGACCAAGAAGGAGAGTGATGGAGTGCTGCATCAGATGACCTGGCCTCCACAATCACCGGACCTCAACCCAATTGAGATGGTTTGGGATGAGTTGGACTGCAGAGTGAAGGAAAAGCAGCCAACATGTGCTCAGCATATGTGGGAACTCCTTCAAGACAGTGAAGCTAGTTGAGAGAATGCCAAGAGCGTGCAAAGCTGTCATCAAGGCAAAGGGTGGCTACTTTGAAGAATGTAAAATATAAAATAGATTTTCATTTGTTTAACACTTTTTTTGGTTTCCACATGATTCTGTATGTGTTATTTCTTAGTTGTTATGTCCTCACTATTATTCTACAATGTAGAAAATAGTAAAAATAAAAAAATAAAAACCCTTGAATGAGTATATGTGTCCAAACGTTTGACTGGTGCTGTATGTTGCTGTTGCTGTATGCTGCCACTGTAGTGTCAGTAGATGGCATAGATTTCCTTAGTGACCTCATCATGTTCTATAGTGTGTTTAAAACTGTGTCTGTGTTCTGGTCGGTTTTCCTGGGCTGACACTTCACACTGGAAGAGACACGCTGTGGGACACTTAACATCTGTAACACAGCATTCTGACTTCCTCTGACTGCTTTGAGGCTCTGAAGACACACAGACGTCGTCCTCAGCGGTCTGGGCACTGCACAAACTAACTGTACGCTGGTATGTGTGTAGTCCTGGGTGGGTGTGTGGCAGTGTGAGGACACCCTAGCTCCTCTCAGCTCATATGTAGAACCAGACGTGTTTCCCGGTCAAGACATAGCTACATGCCCTACTATATATCTGATGAATTTGTGCCCTATAAGTGCAGTCCACTGCTCCAAACCTCTCTTGAATATCTATAGAATAACTGTACCCCAGATCTAGTCTCCACCCTAAACCACAGGTCATGAAACACTAGGGTTGCAACATTTCGGGACTCAGGAGGGAATCAGGAAATCCAGAATTTCTGGAAAACCAGGGAATTTATGGAAGGTTCACAGAATTTTGCAACCGTATGGAACACTCAGTGTGACTGGAGGTTAATCAGACCTGTGACTGGAGGTTAATCAGACCTGTGACTGGAGGTAAATCAGACCTGTGACTGGAGGTAAATCAGACCTGTGACTGGAGGTTAATCAGACCTGTGACTGGAGATTAATCAGACCTGTGACTGGAGGTTAATCAGCCTTGTAACTGGAGGTTAATCAGACCTGTGACTGGAGGTTAATCAGCCCTGTGACTGGAGGTTAATCAAACCTGTGACTGGAGGTTAATCAGACCTGTGACTGGAGGTTAATCAGACCTGTGACTGGAGGTTAATCAAACCTGTGACTGGAGGTTAATCAGACCTGTGACTGGATAATAATCAGACCTGTGACTGGAGGTTAATCAGACCTGTGACTGGAGGTTAATCAAACCTGTGACTGGAGGTTAATCAGCCCTGTGACTGGAGTATAATCAGACCTGTGACTGGAGGTTAATCAGACCTGTGACTGGAGGTTAATCAGCCCTGCGACTGGAGGTAAATCAGACCTGTGACTGGAGGTTAATCAGACCTGTGACTGGAGAAAAATCAGCCCTGTGACTGGAGGTTAATCAGACCTGTGACTGGAGGTTAATCAGACCTGTGACTGGAGGTTAATCAGACCTGTGACTGGAGGTTAATCAGACCTGTGACTGGAGATTAATCAGACCTGTGACTGGAGGTTAATCAGACCTGTGACTGGAGGTTAATCAGACCTGTGACTGGAGGTTAATCAGACCTGTGACTGGAGGTTAATCAGACCTGTGACTGGAGGTTAATCAGACCTGTGACTGGAGGTTAATCAGACCTGTGACTGGAGGTAAATCAGACCTGTGACTGGAGAGAATCAGACCTGTGACTGGAGGTTAATCAGCCCTGTGACTGGAGGTTAATCAGACCTGTGACTGGAGGTTAATCAGCCCTGTGACTGGAGGTTAATCAGCCCTGTGACTGGAGGTTAATCAGACCTGTGACTGGAGGTAAATCAGACCTGTGACTGGAGGTAAATCAGACCTGTGACTGGAGGTAAATCAGACCTGTGACTGGAGGTTAATCAGACCTGTGACTGGAGGTTAATCAGCCCTGTGACTGGAGGTTAATCAGCCCTGTGACTGGAGGTTAATCAGACCTGTGACTGGAGGTTAATCAGACCTGTGACTGGAGGTTAATCAGACCTGTGACTGGAGGTTAATCAGACCTGTGACTGGAGGTTAATCAGCCCTGTGACTGGAGGTTAATCAGACCTGTGACTGGAGGTTAATCAGACCTACTGCATGACAAACTCTACTGGATGGTTCCACACACTTTCAATCACTATTGACTCAACTGTTTTTTTTCTTTTGTTGGGTGTGTGTCTGTAAAAAAACAACCTTTGTAGTGAATTCAGTAGAAACATGTTTTATTAATTGCCATATGTTTATTGACTTCTCTTTCATGTCAGTTCTTTTGTTCTTTCTTTGTAGTGGCAAAATATCTCTGTGCATCATCGTTTGTGACCTATCTGAGATGTCAAAGGTGTCCTTTTGATGTGGAGTACAGACCTCATGCGAGGCAGCACCTGTGCCATTCTCAGAGTAGATGAGTGTGTGTGTGTGTGTGTGTAGATTAGGATGACACACACAAGGTGTGTGTGTGTTGTCACTGTCAGGCAGCCCCTGCTCCAGTGGGAGACGTGGGAAAAGAATCCATCACTATTATTCCTCTCTTCTTCTACCTAATGACTCTGGTAATTCTGGGAGTCTGACGCTCATTGGTGGCATGTGTTGCTGCCTTTCATCCTGGCCTAGGCACACATGTTCACACATATTCTCCGACGCATTCGCACATATTTACACACACACGTTCACACATGTTCTCAGAGCCCCTAACCTCAGCCTGGCTTCTCTTTGTGGCATCATGCCTCCAGCGGATGATTTCACTGTCACTCACTGGAAGTGAGGGAGATCATTTTCTTAATGAAGGGAGAGCTCATGGAATGTGATACACACACACACACACACACACACACACACACACACACACACACACACACACACACACACACACACACACACACACACACACACACACACACACACACACACTGTAATCTACCTTTACTCCATCTGCTGGACAATTAGTAAAGCACACACACGAGCACGTAAACGCACATGCACATACAGTACACGCACGCGCACACACAAACACACCTACTGTAATCTACCTTCACTCCACCTGCTGGACAATTAGTAAATCATACACACACCACAGAGACGAATAGGCTCTGCCTTCCGCTGTTGCATTGTTATGAATGTACAGTAATAGTTTATTTGTTCATTGCTCACATGAACAAAAATCTGGTGACAGATTTTCAACTGGGCCATCAGGCTTTCTGTCTCTTCTTGTCCTTTGAAAATAGGAAGAAAGGGGACAGCTTCTTACTCACATATTGATGATTGTTTAATAATTACTGGTAAATTATTATCTTAGAAAATACCACATTAATGAGTAGTACTAAATATATTTATAACATGTTTACCCAACCCATGTTTACTGAAGCACAAACAAGTCATAAGAATAAAGTGTGACATTTTAAATGAGGCTGGTTTGTTTGTGCTGAACATCTACAAATTATATTTTATACATGCCATTGGTGGAACTTCTCTCAAGTCACTCCAGAAAACAAGACTTTGGTTTTTGTCCCAATGATATCCTATTCCCTATTATGTTCACTACTTTTGACCAGTGCCCATGGGGATTTGGTAAAAAATAATGCACTATGTAGGGAATAGGGTGCCATTTTGTATAAATCCACATGCATACCTGGAGGAATTCCTTGAGTTTCTTCTAATCAAAAGATGAGGGTAAATAAGCATGTTTTTAATTCTCCTGGCCTTCGTTTTGTTTGATTATGGCGCTACACGATGGGCCTTGTCTCTGGCGGTTTGGGAAAGCACAAAGAGAGAGGAGACAAAAAAATTGTTCACCCATTTACAAAATTACACATTGGTTTCCTTACCCTGTAAGCAGTCTATGGACAAGGTATGATAACAATCGTTTTTGTTTACCTGGCAGTGGTTGGCACTCTTTCCAAATGCTAACGTTTTAGCATTTATGGTACAAATCCCATTCAAGTAATGGTACCGATATTAATATTTTTCAGATCATGTTCAAATCATCTATAAGTGACTTTGTTGAGCTTCACAATAAATTTGAGATACTTTCGAATAATTTGGACATGATACGCATAAAATGCTAATATTGGTCCCATTACTTGAATGGCATTTGTGCCACAAACGCTAAAATGTTAGCATTTGGATACACTGCCATGGAAACTAAACCAAAGCACGGATTGCTGTCGTAACTTGTCCTTACAAGGTAAGGAAACCAATATGTAATTTGGGTGAACTATCCCTTTAACAGAGGGAGCTTGTCTTTAGCATGTGTGCCAAAGTGCCGCTAACACAGTGACACTGTCTCTCCTAGGACGGAGGGGTGGAGGAGCCGAGGGATGAAGGGAAGGAGGGATGGGTGTATGGTGGAGACTTGGCCCATCTGTTTCTCTCTCTCTCTTTATCTCTCCTCTTTCTGATTTGTTGGTTTGCTAGACCTCCCCCAACACTCAAGGAGATAGAGGGTAGAGTCACAGGGGACCTCACTCGTCTTCCCTCCTACCCCCTGTCCCCTCCCTGTCAATCAGCCATCCTCTTCCCTCCCTCCCCCTGTCCCCTCCCTGTCAAACAACCATCCTCTCCCCTCCCTCCCCTGCTTGTGCCACCTCCACCATGGGAAAAGGGCCACTGATTAGAACAGTCCCACTCACTAAGAGCCATCCGTCATCATCTAAGCAGACCCTCCCCTTTGATCTAAACCCCCTCCCAGCCTCGCTCCCATTCTCTCCCTCCCAGTCTCACCCCCCTCAGCCTCCCTCCCTCCCAGCCTCCCCACAGCCTCTCCCTGGACACAGTCATTAATTGAATCAGGATTAATTAGCTTTGAGGTAATCAAATCAAATCAAATTGTATTGGTCGCATACACAAATTTAGCAGATGTTATTGCAGATGTAGCGAAATGCTTGTGTTCCTGGCTCCAGTAGTGCATCAATATCTAACAATTCACAACAATACACACATATCTAAAAGTGCTTTACATCTGGGGAGGTTGGGATGAGGCATTCTGAAGACAGGATGTTGGGAGGAGGCATTCTGAAAACAGGAGGTTGGGATGAGGCATTCTGAAGACAGGATGTTGGGATGAGGCATTCTGAAGACAGGATGTTGGGAGGAGGCATTCTGAAGACAGGATGTTGGGAGGAGGCATTCTGAAGACAGGATGTTGGGAGGAGGCATTCTGAAGACAGGATGTTGGGATGAGGCATTCTGAAGACAGGATGTTGGGAGGAGGCATTCTGAAAACAGGAGGTTGGGATGAGGCATTCTGAAGACAGGATGTTGGGATGAGGCATTCTGAAGACAGGATGTTGGGAGGAGGCATTCTGAAGACAGGATGTTGGGAGGAGGCATTCTGAAGACAGGATGTTGGGAGGAGGCATTCTGAAGACAGGATGTTGGGAGGAGGCATTCTGAAGACAGGATGTTGGGAGGAGGCATTCTGAAGACAGGATGTTGGGATGCGGCATTCTGAAGACAGGATGTTGGGAGGAGGCATTCTGAAGACAGGATGTTGGGAGGAGGCATTCTGAAGACAGGATGTTGGGAGGAGGCATTCTGAAGACAGGATGTTGGGAGGAGGCATTCTGAAGACAGGATGTTGGGATGAGGCATTCTGAAGACAGGATGTTGGGATGAGGCATTCTGAAGACAGGATGTTGGGATGCGGCATTCTGAAGACAGGATGTTGGGAGGAGGCATTCTGAAGACAGGATGTTGGGATGAGGCATTCTGAAGACAGGATGTTGGGAGGAGGCATTCTGAAAACAGGATGTTGGGAGGAGGCATTCTGAAGACAGGATGTTGGGAGGAGGCATTCTGAAGACAGGATGTTGGGAGGAGGCATTCTGAAGACAGGATGTTGGGAGGAGGCATTCTGAAGACAGGATGTTGGGAGGAGGCATTCTGAAGACAGGATGTTGGGAGGAGGCATTCTGAAGACAGGATGTTGGGAGGAGGCATTCTGAAAACAGGATGTTGGGAGGAGGCATTCTGAAGACAGGATGTTGGGATGAGGCATTCTGAAGACAGGATGTTGGGAGGAGGCATTCTGAAAACAGGATGTTGGGAGGAGGCATTCTGAAGACAGGATGTTGGGAGGAGGCATTCTGAAGACAGGATGTTGGGAGGAGGCATTCTGAAGACAGGATGTTGGGAGGAGGCATTCTGAAGACAGGATGTTGGGAGGAGGCATTCTGAAGACAGGATGTTGGGAGGAGGCATTCTGAAGACAGGATGTTGGGATGAGGCATTCTGAAGACAGGATGTTGGGATGAGGCATTCTGAAGACAGGATGTTGGGATGCGGCATTCTGAAGACAGGATGTTGGGAGGAGGCATTCTGAAGACAGGATGTTGGGATGAGGCATTCTGAAGACAGGATGTTGGGAGGAGGCATTCTGAAAACAGGATGTTGGGATGAGGCATTCTGAAGACAGGATGTTGGGATGAGGCATTCTGAAGACAGAATGTTGGGAGGAGGCATTCTGAAAACAGGATGTTGGGATGAGGCATTCTGAAGACAGGATGTTGGGATGAGGCATTCTGAAGACAGAATGTTGGGAGGAGGCATTCTGAAAACAGGATGTTGGGATGAGGCATTCTGAAGACAGGATGTTGAGAGGAGGCATTCTGAAGACAGGATGTTGGGAGGAGGCATTCTGAAGACAGGATGTTGGGAGGAGGCATTCTGAAAACAGGATGTTGGGATGAGGCATTCTGAAGACAGGATGTTGGGATGAGGCATTCTGAAGACAGGATGTTGGGAGGAGGCATTCTGAAGACAGGATGTTGGGATGAGGCATTCTGAAGACAGGATGTTGGGATGCGGCATTCTGAAGACAGGATGTTGGGAGGAGGCATTCTGAAGACAGGATGTTGGGATGAGGCATTCTGAAGACAGAATGTTGGGAGGAGGCATTCTGAAAACAGGATGTTGGGATGAGGCATTCTGAAGACAGGATGTTGAGAGGAGGCATTCTGAAGACAGGATGTTGGGAGGAGGCATTCTGAAGACAGGATGTTGGGAGGAGGCATTCTGAAAACAGGATGTTGGGATGAGGCATTCTGAAAACAGGATGTTGGGAGGAGGCATTCTGAAGACAGGAGGTTGCGATGAGGCATTCAGAATACAGGATGCTGGGATGAGGCATTCTGAAGACAGGAGGTTGCGATGAGGCATTCAGAATACAGGATGCTGGAATGAGGCATTCTGAAGACAGGATGTTGGGAGGAGGCATTCTGAAAACAGGAGGTTGGGATGAGGCATTCTGAAGACAGGATGTTCGGAGGAGGCATTCTGAAAACAGGAGGTTGGGATGAGGCATTCAGAAGACAGGATGCTGGGATGAGGCCTTCAGTAGACAGGAGGTTGGGATGAGGCCTTCAAAAGACAGGAGGATGGGGAGAGGCACTAATACTGTGTTGGAAGGCTGGATCTACACTGTAGATATTCGACTTTATGGCTCTGACTTCATTTAGTCATGGTTCCATATGCAACCGGTGTGAAATGACTAATAGTGTTTCAATCGGTGACGTCACTCGCTCTGAGACCTTGAAGTACTTGTTCCCCTTGCACTGCAAGGGCCGCGGCTTTTGTGGAGCGATGGCTAACGATGCTTGGGGGGAGGTGTTATGTTTGTTCCTTATATAATGACAAACTAGGGCATAGGTTTAACTACTTTTAATGAACATATACTTCAGCTAGAAAACTCCATGTTTAGCATTCTTTAACCATCCGCCTAGCCTGCTGGGTAACGTAGTCTAAATGTTATTAACACATAACAACACACTTCTTTCCTTTAAAATAAAACTACTTTTCTATGTAACTACACGTCACATCACATTTGTTTACTAAACCTGCATAACATGCAATTTTTAACAACACACATTTCTTTCCCCAAATGGTTTTTCTTTAAAAAAAAAAAAATATGTATATATATAGTCTGTCCAACAATACTCTATTGTGGCATTTGTGCAGGTGAAAGTCCGTTCTGCAGCGGTGCGCTGTGGTAGATCGTCAGATTTTTTAGGAAATCCTCCTTTCCATCGTGTGCCTTTTTCATCAGACCTTTGACAATTTTGACTGAACTCTCTGCTAAGCCATTGGACCTTGGGTAGTTGGGGCTGGAGGTGTTGTGTCGGAATCCCCAGTCGTCAGCGAAGGATCGGAATTCAGAACTTGAGACTTGCGGGCCATTGTCCGAGTACAGTTCAGACGCAACCCCATGTCTTGCAAACACTGATTTCAGGTAGGTGATTACAGCTTTGCTGGAGGTAGTTGGCAGTGTTGCTACTTCAGGGTAGTTTGTGTAGTAGTTGGTAACAACAAAGTGACTTTTGCCATTGCAGTCAAAAAGGTCAACTCCAACTTTGTAGTAGGGTCTGTTGGGTACTGGATGAGGCATTAGCGGCTCTGCTTGCTGCTTTGGCCTGTAGGTCAAACACAGTTCACATGAAGCAGTGGTCTGGCTGATGTTCTGGTTCATTCTTGGCCAGTACATTACTACTCGTGCTCATCGTTTGCATTTTTCCTCACCCAAGTGGCCCTCATGTATTTTCTGTAGCATTTCTATGCGTAGTGTCATGGGAATGATCTTGTTGCCTTTGAACACTATGTCATCCACAACGGTTAGCTCTGCTCTGCACATCTAGTAATCCTGTATTCACCTTGTGTCACGTTCGTCATATTGATGAGACCAAGGCGCAGCGTCATAAGCATACATTCTTCTTTTAATTAAAGAATGAACACTAAACAAACTAACAAAGAAACAAAATGAATGTGACGCTATATAACACGAGTGCTGACAGGCAACTACACATAGACAATAACCCACAAAACCAAAATGGAAAAATGGCAACCTAAATAGGATCCCCAATCAGAGACAACGATAAACAGCTGCCTCTGATTGGGAACCAATTCAGGCCATCATAGACCTACATTACCTAGACATACCAAAACCCCATAGATGTACAAAAACCCTAGACAAGACAAAAACACACACACCACCCTTGTCACACCCTGATCTAACCAAAATAATAAAGGAAACAAAGATAACTAAGGTCAGGGTGTGACACCTTGGACAGTTGTTTTTCTGTGCAGGCCATCCTATCAGTGTTGTTTCTTTCAACTCTGTCATTGTTTGTTTGGTCAGCTGCGGTCTCTCTTTTGATCTGCTCCATTCTCTCAGAAGACACAGGAAGTGATGCTACGATCATGTCGACGTTAGCCTGAATCTCAGTGTTGTTCTGTGTGTCGAAGCTCTCCTTCTTGTTGACTGCTCGAGAAAGAGTGTCGGCAGCTAACATGAACTTTCCAGGGGTATAGATCATCTTCACATCATACTTTTGCAGTCTGATCAACATTCTCTGGATTCTCATTGGACAATCATTCAGTGGCTTAGACATGATTGACACCAATGGTTTGTCGTCGGTTTCTACTTCGAAGTCTCGTCCGTAGACGTATTGGTGAAACCTTTTGCAGGCGTATGTGCTTGCCAGTAGTTCTTTCTCTATTTGTGCATACCTTGTCTCTGTGCCTGTCAAGGCTCTGGACACATAAGCGATGGGTTGCCACG
Source organism: Oncorhynchus kisutch (assembly GCF_002021735.2). NCBI lineage: Eukaryota > Metazoa > Chordata > Actinopteri > Salmoniformes > Salmonidae > Oncorhynchus > Oncorhynchus kisutch. The sequence continues at coordinate 76,681,160 of NC_034181.2, read as the reverse complement.
TGTCGTCATGCTGTTGCAGAAGAACTGCTCCCAGGCCAAACTGTGACGCGTCTGCAGAAATTGTGCTTTTCTCTGGATCATACAACCTGAGCACTGGCTCTTCTGTGATTGTCTTCTTTAGGTTTTTGAAGCAGTTTTCCTGTTCATGGGACCATTCCCATTCATTTTTCTGTTCCAGAAGACATCTGAGTGGAGCGGACTGTGCTGACAGTTGAGGTATGAACTTTGCAAGGTAGGTGATCATGCCCATGAAGCATCTCACATCGTTCTTGTTCTTCGGGCGCTCCATGTTGTAGATAACTGATGTTTTCCTCGGGTCTGGTTCAACTCCGTCCTCCCACGAAGGTAAGTGTTTTCACACCAAACTCGCATTTGTCCTTGTTTAGTTTTAGGGTGACTTTCCGTGTCAGGTCCAGCACTTGTCTCACTCTTGCATCGTGTTCTTCTTTTGTGGACCCCCAGATGATGATGTCATCCATCATAGTCTCCACTCCTAGAATGTGCTCAAAGATCATTTGGATTTTCATGTGGTAGACCTCTGGCGCTGATGGTAGATTCTGATGGTAGACTCTGGCCCCATATGGTAGACGAAGAAATCTGTACCTGCCCTCAGGTGTGTTGAATGTGCATAGCCTTGAGCTTGCATCATCTAGCTTCATTTGCCAGAATCCTGATGATAAATCAAGCTTACTGAACCACTTTGCTTCAGCAAACTGCGATATTATCTCTTCTCTGGTTGGCAACTTGAAATGCTCTCTCTTGATTGCTTTGTTGAGATCTCTCGGGTCTAGACATATCCTGAGATCGCCGTTCTTTTTCACCACAATAACAAGTGAGCTTACCCAGTCTGTAGGTTCATCAATTTTTTGATGATGTCCATCTTTTCCATGCGTCCGAGTTCCTCTTTGGGCTTTTGCCTCAGTGCAAATGGAACTTTTCTGCATGAATGTACAACTGGAGTAATTTTGTCATCAGTACATATTTTTTGTTCTCCTGGTAAACATCCAAGACCCTCAAACAGACCCTCATACTCCGCCTGTAGTGATTCTTGGTCATTTTCAGTCTGTGATGTAACTACATACACTCTTTTCAACAAATTGAGCTTTTCAGATGCATTGATTCCTAGAATAGGCTGTACACTCTTTTCCACAATCAGCAGCTGTGCTCTGAACTGTTTTCCTTTGTGCTGTAAAGTTACTATGCAGCTACCTTTGACTGGTACGTTCTCCCCAGTATAACCAGTAACCTTAATCTTCACTGGGTGTATTTTGCTCTTCACCTTCAGTGTTTTGTAGTCATCCAGCGACAACAGGTTTACCTCCAGTATCAAGCTTGAATGGTATTATAGTTTCATTCACAGTCAATGGCACAATCCATTCAGCATTTACTGCATTACATATTTCCACAGAATCAACAAACAATTCTTCCATCTCCTCGACTGTGTGAACCTTTTTCTTTGTAGCCTCAGCTTTGCAGCATTTTGAGAAATGATTATTTTTTCCACAGTTGTTACATGATTTGCCAAATGCAGGGCATTTTTTTGGCTTGTGGATAAATCCACACTTTCCACATGTAGTGTTTTGATGTTTGTTTTTGTTTTGTAAAGCGTTGTGTGTGGTGCTCCTCTCTTGTTATTGCATACACTGACGTCTCATCCCTGCACAGCTCTTTAGCTTGTGCTCTGGTGGTTTCAGCTGCTCGACACATATTCACTGCTTTATCCAAAGTTCAATCTTGCTCACGCAGCAATCTCTCCTTGAGTCCATTATCAAGTATGCCACAGACTATCCTGTCTTTCACTAGTGAGTCTTTCAGATTTTCAAATTCACACGTTTTACTCAGTGTGTTCAGCTCAGCCAAATACTGGTCAAAACTGACTCCCTGTTTCTGATCATGAGAGAAAAACGTATATCTCTCAAACGTGACGTTCTGGCTTGGTACAAAGTACTCCTCAAATTTAGCTATTTGCACAGTCAATGTCAAGTTTGCCTCGTCTTGCTGAAAGCTATTGTAAATGTCCACTGCATCCTCTCCAATAACATGCAGAAAAATGGAAGCATTCAATTTGTCATCATCTCCCCCTGCACCACTGGCTGGTACGTAGATATTGAATCTCTGCTTGAAACGTTTCCAATTGTCAGCTAAATTGCCTGTTAACTGCATAGGAGTAGGAGGACTAAGCCTTTACTTGACGGAGAACAGGAACGGTGTTGCTCATCAACTTGCTCATCAACAGATTCCAATGCAGCCTCGCTCTCGCTGCTGTCACTCTCGCTGCTGTCACTCTATCTGCTGTCACTCTCGCTGCTGTCACTCTCGCTGCTGTCACTCTCACTGCTGTCACTCTTGCTACTGTCACTCTCGCTGCTGTCGCTCTAGCTGCTGTCACTCTCGCTGCTGTCCCTCTCGCTGTCACTCTATCTGCTGTCACTCTCGCTGCTGTCACTCTCGCTGCTGTCCCTCTCGCTGCTGTCACTCTATCTGCTGTCACTCTCGCTGCTGTCACTCTCGCTGCTGTCACTCTCGCTGCTGTCACTCTCGCTGCTGTCACTCTCGCTGCTGTCGCTTTCGCTGCTGTCACTCTCGCTGCTGTCACTCTCGCTGCTCTCACTCTCGCTGCTGTCCCTCTCGCTGCTGTCACTCTCGCTGCTGTCTCTCTCGCTGCTGTCACTCTCGCTGCTGTCACTCTCACTGCTGTCACTCTCACTGCTGTCACTCTCGCTGCTGTCACTCTCGCTGCTGTCACTCTCGCTGCTGCGGCCCGTTGTCCTCGCTCTTGCAAGCTAGCATCTTTGACTACTCACGTCACTTGACTTGTTGCTGTCACTCTCGCTGCTGTCACTCTTGCTACTGTCACTCTCGCTGCTGTCGCTCTAGCTGCTGTCACTCTCGCTGCTGTCCCTCTCGCTGTCACTCTATCTGCTGTCACTCTCGCTGCTGTCCCTCTCGCTGCTGTCCCTCTCGCTGCTGTCACTCTATCTGCTGTCACTCTCGCTGCTGTCACTCTCGCTGCTGTCCCTCTCGCTGCTGTCACTCTCGCTGCTGTCACTCTCGCTGCTGTCGCTTTCGCTGCTGTCACTCTCGCTGCTGTCACTCTCGCTGCTGTCACTCTCGCTGCTGTCCCTCTCGCTGCTGTCACTCTCGCTGCTGTCTCTCTCGCTGCTGTCACTCTCGCTGCTGTCACTCTCACTGCTGTCACTCTCACTGCTGTCACTCTCGCTGCTGTCACTCTCACTGCTGTCACTCTCGCTGCTGCGACCCGTTGTCCTCGCTCTTGCAAGCTAGCATCTTTGACTACTCACGTCACTTGACTTGTTGTAGAATGTTCCATGTTCGTCGCCGAAATTTGCAGAGTTACTCCTTTCTTTTCTCTGTCTCATCATAGCGACTACCAATCTGACACCATGTTATGTTTGTTCCTTATATAATGACAAACTGGGGCGTAGGTTTAACTACTTTTAATGAACATATACTTCAGCTAGAAAACTTCATGTTTAGTCATGCAAGACATTCTTTAACCATCCGCGTAGCCTGCTGGGTAAAGTAGTCTACATTTTATTAACACATAACAACACAGGAGGCAGTTGTTGATAAGTGGAGAGGGTCCCTGGTTTTAGCCCAGGTGGGGCGAGGAGAGGGACGGAAGCTATACTGTTACACATACACAGGGTTTTTGTCACTCTCGCTGCTGTCACTCTCGCTGCTGCGGCCCGTTGTCCTCGCTCTTGCAAGCTAGCATCTTTGACTACTCACGTCACTTGACTTGTTGCTGTCACTCTCGCTGCTGTCACTCTTGCTACTGTCACTCTCGCTGCTGTCGCTCTAGCTGCTGTCACTCTCGCTGCTGTCCCTCTCGCTGTCACTCTATCTGCTGTCACTCTCGCTGCTGTCCCTCTCGCTGCTGTCCCTCTCGCTGCTGTCACTCTATCTGCTGTCACTCTCGCTGCTGTCACTCTCGCTGCTGTCCCTCTCGCTGCTGTCACTCTCGCTGCTGTCACTCTCGCTGCTGTCGCTTTCGCTGCTGTCACTCTCGCTGCTGTCACTCTCGCTGCTGTCACTCTCGCTGCTGTCCCTCTCGCTGCTGTCACTCTCGCTGCTGTCTCTCTCGCTGCTGTCACTCTCGCTGCTGTCACTCTCACTGCTGTCACTCTCACTGCTGTCACTCTCGCTGCTGTCACTCTCACTGCTGTCACTCTCGCTGCTGCGACCCGTTGTCCTCGCTCTTGCAAGCTAGCATCTTTGACTACTCACGTCACTTGACTTGTTGTAGAATGTTCCATGTTCGTCGCCGAAATTTGCAGAGTTACTCCTTTCTTTTCTCTGTCTCATCATAGCGACTACCAATCTGACACCATGTTATGTTTGTTCCTTATATAATGACAAACTGGGGCGTAGGTTTAACTACTTTTAATGAACATATACTTCAGCTAGAAAACTTCATGTTTAGTCATGCAAGACATTCTTTAACCATCCGCGTAGCCTGCTGGGTAAAGTAGTCTACATTTTATTAACACATAACAACACAGGAGGCAGTTGTTGATAAGTGGAGAGGGTCCCTGGTTTTAGCCCAGGTGGGGCGAGGAGAGGGACGGAAGCTATACTGTTACACATACACAGGGTTTTTCACTGTTTCAGTAACTGAGTCATGCAAATTACTAGAGTGGTTAGTGTTGCCACTGGCATTCTGACTGATTTATACTGTAGGCTACCTATAGCACACAAACACACTCCTCCAGGATGAGTCCATTTAGGCTCCTTACTCCTCTGAAAGCAGGCATCCCAGTGATGGGGCTATGAGGAGGTTCTGAGATAACATGGCTGATGAAGATAGATCTGTCAGAGCAGAGCAGTGGAGGAATGGGAGAGGAGAGGGAGGGCAATCCATACCTCAGTCCTCAGCCCTGGGGTCAGGGGTGTCATCGTCATAGAAACAGGGATAATTCAGAAGGTGGTGTGGGTCCACTTTGTCCAGGGGAGGGATAGGGAGAGAGGGAAGGAAGGAGGGAAGAAGAGATAGACGGACGCTCAGGCAGCTGTATCTACGGTCAGTGGTTTGTGTGTTTGTGTGCGTGAGTGTGTGTGTGTGTGTGTGTGTGTGTGTGTGTATGTGTGTGTGTGTGTGTGTGTGTGTGTGTGTGTGTGAGAGAGAGAGAGAGGTTTAATGATCCACATACACCCTTGACCACTTAACCGTAGGCCCTGTGGCAGCAGGTGAGCAGTGAACAGAGTAGACAATGAATATAGATGAAACAAGCAGGAAAGGCTTTGACTTCACTGAGGCACAAGACCACACGCTGGTCCTGCCGATATAATCAAGTCATTATCGCCTGTATAAATATTTCAGGATGTTATAATAGGATGGTGTTATTATGGTGTAATTATATGATTCTGAAGAAGAAAAAAAATCTTGACAAATGTGACTGATATTTCTTTTAAGATTTTCCCCTATTTATCTGCAAATATGTTGTTGTTAA